>NC_087217.1:1010120-1027620 GCF_015104395.2 Macrobrachium nipponense | reverse complement strand
TTGAATAAACGTGTCCGTTCGTGTGTTATATCGTGACCAACACATCAAGTCCCTAAAAGAAAGAGACAAAATCCTTCATCGCCTTCCTTGCTCCTGTCACCGAAATAATGACTAAACTGTCAAGGACCAAGACATATCAGATTCTAGCAGACGTCGAGAGAGAGAGAGAGAGAGAGAGAGAGAGAGAGACATCGGGTGTTAATTAAGGTGTCTCCGAGAGCGTTTCTTGAAGCAGCAGGGAGGGAAAAAGGGACTTCTTTGTATGACTGGACTTAATCATTAAGGGCCAACCGCTGGAGACTTGAGGAGAACAAGTCTCTCAAGACCCTTAGTTCCGTAGGAGCATTCTTTTGGGATCAAACACGATAAATCTAACAACAAAAACAAAATTTAAGCAGTTTTTACTCACAACTTTTAGCGTTTTACTTTCATAGCCTTTCTTCTGTTGTTTCTTATCCAGGATGATGTTCATTTATTACAAAGTACATATTTCCCGATATGCATTTCTTTATTTTTTTTCAAGACGCAACAGTCAACATCCATTTTATTGAAACCTCTCTTTCTCGTATCGTTATTGCTTGCTTTGTTAGCGTCCAGAGGTCCAAACCAGCCTCTTAGCCTCCTCTTACTCCTTACCAGGTTCACAATCCGTGCCGGCACAAGGAAGGCCTAATCTATAATAACCACATTCTCTACACGACTCAGAACATTCAACTATGAACATACCCCTACCATAACCAAATCTCTCTCTCTCTCTCTCTCTCTCTCTCTCTCTCTCTCTCTCCAAACAGCATTAAGCGCCTAGTCAATATAATAACCATTAATCTAAAGAGTGTCCCAACCAAATTTCAATATTGATTTACTCAAGATGCCTGTGGGAACGGTGACCGTTGGTCGCTAGTGGCCGGGGATAGAGGCAGATTCTGGGAAGTGGGGACGCGTGGGGGGGGTTAAGGCTAGAAATGGTACTTGTTTGTCTTCCCCTGGGCACATTTTTGGTAAACATCATATAAAAAAAAAGGTCCCGCACTCATTCCTCAATAATACATCTTTAATTTTTTTTTATGTAGTTTCTGCCTAGACGAGAAACTAATATCTTCTGAATCGAAATAACTACTATTCTGAGAAAAAGTTACTTATCAGTAATTTGATTGAAAGGATGCATGATTGAACGGGTACCAATCAAAAAACAGACAGTGTTATAAATCGTCTGAAAATGAACAGATCATAAGGTGACGGAATGGCATTTAAAAACTGAAGTCTAATTATTTGTATGTATATATACATACATGCATACATAAACACACACATACACACACACACACACATATATATATATATATATATATATATATATATATATATATATGTGTGTGTGTGTGTGTGTGTGTTGTGTGTGTATCAGGAAATATTTTTCATTTTGGCAAGGGTTATACCAGTAAGGTCTTCCGGTTTCTCAGCAATAAAGACTGGCATCAACAGCGAGCCACAAACGTAAGGGTGAGATGAATGCGGCACCACGAAAATATACAAAAACATACATATATATATACACATATATATATATATATAGATGTTTATAATAATATTCATATAAAATATATATAATACATATATATATATATACATACACCAAACTCACACATATATATGTATATATATATATCATATATATATATTATATAATATATATATATATAAGAATTGATAGACAGAAATAATTCATAATAAAATAAGTGGGAGACGTCTTTACTTTAAGAGGACATTGTGGTTGTAAAAAACAAAAATACACACAATATACATCCACAAAACTATACTATAAATACATACACAGTATATATATATATATATATATATATAGATATGATAGATAGATGATAGATATGATAATAGATAGATAGATAGATAGATCGATAGTATATATATATATATATATCTGTATATATGAATATCTATATCCTATTCTATATATAATATATATAAATTAACGCATGTGACGCTTGACTGAAGAGACACTCGACGTAGCACGTACACAAACGAACAAACCAACAAAGTAGCTGCTGGTCTGGAGACCTTCCCAAAATTTGCATCCCCCTCCTCAAAAGCAAACAAACCAGAACCAGAACATGAGAAACGAACACGGAAGCACGGTACGGGGGGGAGGGGGAAGGAGGGGGAGGGAGGGGGGCTGGGGACTAAAGCTTCAGACTAGCATATTACCCGTCGAGCAAGGGAAAAAGAGTCTTCTGGCCTCCATGAGCAAGACGGAAATTCGTCCTCCGTTTGCATGGCTTCGTTATATATGCTCTATCGTGCCTCGCTGTCGAAACTTTCCCATGTACTTTATGCTCTGAATTACACCATCTTCAGCCTCCGACATACTTTATCTTTTTATTCGCTATTTCTGCAGGGGAAGGTGGATAGAGTAATATGCATACCTATGGCTTCAGGAGGAACAGCTCATTCTCCCCACGTAGAGAGAGAGAGAGAGAGAGAGAGAGAGAGAGAGAGAGAGAGAGAGAGAGAGAGAGACTCAATAACATCAATAATAAATGATAAATTCAAAATATTAAAATTATCTGAAAACTTGACTAGTCTCTTTTAGTTATTACTTTAGTAGTCGGTCTATCTGCGTGTTTCTACACTGTTTCGCCGTGTTTAGTACTAGCCCCCCGGGGACCATTTTACCACATTTGATCCCCGAGGCCGGCATAAGGCCAGCTTACTCTCAAATAACAACCACCCTTGGTGCTACTTTAGGGACATTTGACCCCCGACGGGCTAGTACTAAACACGGCGAAACAGTGTAGAAATACTCATGTAGACCGCCTACTAAAATAGCACCCTTTTTTACCTATTCTATCAGGGGAATTTTTGTCTTCTATGACGATAACTGATATTTCATTAATAACAATATAAAACGAGCCTCTTCCATTTTTAAGTCAATAATCTTCACAAGAATAAACCACTAAAAAATAACATTTGAAATTCTATACAAGTAGTGGAGGGTGAAATGTCAGAATCCTAAACAGAAGACTGAAAAGATGAGATTTCACTGACGGAACGCCAGATCGATAGATTAAAGCCAGTTATACGTGAGCCCTCTTCCCGATGATTAAGGGTCTTACACTGAACTTACATCTTACTAAGACTCCGACTCTTAATTCGTGTCCTCTTTCCTTATGTAAGTTTCAGAGGATTTCTAAAAATTTTCTCTCTCTCTCTCTCAAAATAGGAAAAAGAAGGGAACCAATGTGAGATCTCTTAACATTGCAAGCATTTGCTAGATCTTATATTACGCCCAATCCCCAGGAAAATAAAAGTAAATGTCCCACTAGACAAAATATATCTCAATGGTGATTAAGTAACAAACTCCCTTCAAAAGTAAAGTTGGTGAGAAGTAAAGCTGGTAAAATTCAAGGGATGGTTGTTTCCATTCATAAAGTTTGTTTGTGAACGAGTGAAATTGCAATTAGTTTTATAAGTAACTCGTAACCTCCATTTCCCTAAAATCCCTTATCTGCCGTCAGCCTCTTTTAAATAGTTTTTCCATATCCATGCTAACAATGTTAACTGGTTTCCTCCAGTAAGATGCAATGACTAACAAAACTGATCCAGTCCCGGACTAATTATATAACATGTCCTATTCAAATTAGTCTTCCAGTGTCGTTTCACTCAAATGTTTAACTGAAAGACAAACACTGACACCAAGATATCAGTCTGAAACACAAAATTTTATCAAGTAACTGCTTCGCACCTGAATAAAGCGTAATTTCAGTAGTTTCTATAGCATGAGTATTTTACCAAGAACTCGCCTGTCATCGGTTTCATATTGGTGATGGTTAATGCAATATAATTCCAAGTAGGTATAATAATAACAATAATATGGTACAAACAAGTGTCGTCGTGCTTTCTCCAAAGCCAATCGATCATAAGTAAACTGGTCAATATCGGATACAGAAACAATAATGAAAACAATAAAAAAAAAGAGCAAGAATGATGTGTATACTGTAGTGATAAAACGTTTCCTGCTCCATAAATAAACATCTATACATAGAGCGGGACTTTAGCTCTGCTGGAATCCACTGACCGATTTGTCAATGCATTCCTGTGTCGGAAGTGCAACGTCAATTGACGCTGGAAACTCTTCATAAACATTGTTCAAGGATATTCATTTGTTCTAATGTGAAATGTCTTTTGAACATTATGAGAGAGAGAGAGAGAGAAGAGAGATGAGAGAGAGAGAGAGAGAAAGATAGAGAGAGAGAGAGAGAGAGAGAGAGAAAGGAATTACAGAGAGAGAGATAAATTAATTACAGAGAGAGAGAGAGAGAGAGAGAGAGAGAGAGCGAGAAAGGATTTACAGAGAGAGAGAGAGAGAGAGGAAAGGTTACAGAGAGAGAGAGAGAGAGAGAGAGAGAGAGAGAGAGAGAGAGAGAATTACAGAGAGAGAGAGAGAGAGAGAGAGAGAGAGAGAGAGAGAGAGAAATTACAGAGAGAGAGAGAGAGAGAGAGAGAGAGAGAGATTACAGAGAGAGATTAGAGAGAGAGAGAGAGAGAGAGAGAGAGAGAAATGAATAACAGCCTTCACCAAAAGCCACAGTACCACCGAGAACACAATATCAACAGCCTTTCCCACCCATTTTTCTTATTTCAGACAGAAGATTCTGACAGAGGTAAATGATTAAAGGTGGAGCTTTCAAAAGTGTTTAGAGGACTGAGCTGCAGATGCAGAGGTTTCCATTAAATCTTAGAACGCCATCCGTTGCTTCAAAGGGGGTCAAGTTTTCCGAGCGAAAGCGGGATTGCGTTTGTTGCTGCCTGAGCAATGCTGCCATGTTTGATCTCATATGATGAGATTCTGTTGCCGTGAATCTGGCCGAGGAGAGATATTCTCTCTCTCTCTCTCTCTCTCTCTCTCTCTCTCTCTCTCTCTCTCTCTCTCTCTCTCTCTCTCTCTCTCTCTTATGAGCGGCAATGGTGACAAAGCTACATACCTAACAATATTAAATGAACCACATGAACAAAATTCTTTCTACACACTTGTTCAATAATCAACCTCTGTCTGAGACGTGTAATCTCGTAATTGGTATAATTGCAATTGCTAGATTTTGATTGAATGAAAACAATTTCGTACCGCATATTGTAACACTATAATCAAATTTCCAAACGGCATACACCCTTCATATCATGAAACCCCCCATCAACTGATTTGATTTATGAAAGTTTGGTCTGGTGAGCTGACACTGCAGCTATTTGTTTATTCAGTACGTGATGAAAATGGTTAGAGGGCAAAACTGAGTTCGGGAGTATAATAGGAATTACCAGTAAAATCGAGGAATGGCTTAAAAATCTTAATGACCACTCAAGAAAAATGCAAAATTGGCCCATAGGGAAGAAACATCAAAAGTGACAAATAAAGATAAAACGTACAAAAGCAGGTCAAAAGTCAACAACAAAACAAAGTTGGCAACGATGAATAAAACCACAACAGTTGAGAAACAATGGATAACAGCAAAGATAAGAAAAATCTCTGAAAAAAATACAGGTGGACATCCAAATAACAGAAAAGGTTGGCAGAGAACAAAAGAAAAACGCAAATATTTGGACACAGGATAAAATGTTAGAATAGTAATATAAATAAAAAAAAAATTGGCAACCTATGAGCAAATCACATGGAAGAAGTTGGCTCATACAAAAAAAAAAAAAAAAAGACAACAGAATGTCAGAACTCATTTGCAAAGTAATGTTCCAAGCGTCCCACGGAGAGTGAATGGAAGATGAATGTCCTGGACCCGAGAGGCAGCAACACGACAACACCTTGTTACCTGATCTTAGATATCCCCCTACCACCTTTTCAGCATCAACCCCTCACCGTCCGGAGGAGTTGCACTTCCATCCCCGGAGGGCAGACGAGATGCTGGATAAAGATTGCGCAGAGGTAGGGCTCTCCGAAGTTGGGGAATTTTTCAAAAAAACGTCGGAGGGAAAGCAATTACTAAGAGGGGAGGAGGAGATGCGGGAAGAGCATCACCCTGGAAGATTAATCCCAGTTAAAGCATTTTTATCTCAGGACTCATCGTCGAAAAATGTTGCACCTGGAGAGCCTCCGTTGCAACTTGTCAGACATTTTCGTTGTCATTTACAAAATGCTGACCAAGTTATCAGACCGAATTTGGTGTTTACAAAATTTTTATCATATTGCTTTATTCAGCTGACAAAATAAGTCGTATTTCATTTAACCATACTGTTGCTTACTTTTTCACCGAATTTTTTCTAGTACATTTATCATACTTACGTGGTATGCGATGAATTTAGCAGTACCTAATTACATCATTCGGTATTCTACACTTACAGATAAGCGTTGTTGCTTTTTAGCGAACAATTTCGGCGCAATTGCAGCACTTAAATTTGATTATACTCACGGCATTTGTATTAAACTTTGTGTGACGTTTTGATAAAATCTCACCTAAGCATAAGTATGATCTATACTGCTGCATGCATTCTCGCTTATCATTTAAACCTTCTTTTCTCGGTTATTTGTTTGTTGTTTACCTGACAGTCACTGATGATTAAAATCTAAGCTGAAGCAGCTTTCTTACGTAACGAAAAGGTTAATTTCCCAATTAAAAGGAACTCTTAACATATCGAATCTCCATCACTAGCTCGACAATTCCTATAAAAAAATTATTATTAATTTTATGCCGATCACTTGAACATCATATTATATACCGGAAGAAATATTCAGACACAAACAAAATTAAATTCCTGTAAAGTGTCTTATGAACAAAACAGAACAAAAATCATATTCTGAACAAGAATCATACTCAAAACTATCAAGCTCTTGCATTTGTGGATACCAAAAATCCTCGAATTGCTCGGTTCAATGACCGCCTACCTCTTCCGTCTGACTGTAAAGCTCTCGGTTTCTGTGTTTGCCGAATCCTACAAAGAGCTAACTCTGCTAATGCCTTCAGGGATAACCTTCTGCTTCTTTCCCCTTTCTTTTTTCCATCATTTTTTGTTCACTTGGGTTTTTACCATAAAACCAAATACAGTAAGCTCTTATGAATACGTGAGCTCATTTTAGAGGAGCACTTTTACCACAATTAATTAATTCATTTTCACTCTGCTCGAATTTCCAAAAAAAATAAATCGCAGGTAAGCCAACTACAATAAAAACAAACCTACCGCATACTGTATTCCTTGATTATATGCTAGGCATCCTTTTTGAATATTAATACTTTATCATTAATCCTATGTCCTTATGGAAAGTCTACTTGCCAAATAATTTTGCATTCTTCATTTGTTTTATTTGACTCAAAAATATATATGACATGTTTTATAACCTTGAACGTGGTATCTTGCCCAGAAGCACTGTTGCGATAACTTGAAATAAACTTAGAATACGTAGAACAAAGTTCTGGAGATCACATTCACTGTATATGAATATACCTCTACACTTCTCCATACATTACTGAAGGCAACAGGAAGGAACGTAACAGAATAGCAAAGATTTTATATATAATTTAAAAGTTCCCCCTTGAGGACAAGCATTAGAATAAAAAACAAAACTTCTCGACATGATATACAAATATATATATATATATATATATATATATATATATATATATATATGTATATACTATATCCATATAGAGAGAGAGAGAGAGAGAGAGGAGAGAGAGAGAGAGAGAGAGAGAGAGATGAGATATATACATGTGGTGGTATTAATTACACCTGATAAATAAATATATTACATTTTTTATATTACAATATAAAATCATACAAGTGCACACATACATAATGTGTGTATATGTGTATATATATGCATATAATATATATAGTATATATATATATAATATATATATATAAATATAATATTACTTTATATATATACTTTATATATATATATATATATATATATATATATATAATATACTATAAATATATATATATATTAATATAAATATACATACACATGCATGTAGTATACACATACATACTTTATCCAGAACAATCATTCAAATATTCTAAGAATATTTTCTAGATAAAAATATGCATACATACATCCCCAAACCCCAAACACACACCCATATATATATATATATATATATATATATATATATATATATATATATATGTGTGTGTGTGTGTGTGTGTTGTGTGTGTGTGTGTGTGTACACGCATACATACTATATCCCGTAAAATCATTAAAATAATCATGAGAATATTCTCACGTTAAAAAAAAATCTACTTCGGTAAAGAGAAAAAAAACAGGTTTTAAAAAAACATCTGGATGTCCATAAAGCGGGGAAATACGCCTTTCCAATTCTTCCCTGTTACAGTACTTGAATTCCATATTTTCCACTTCCATTCCTCCCACTCCTCTTCCCAACCCGAACCCGGAGCCCTGTGGTACCCCAGGAAGGCTGCACTGGCGCCGTTTTTAATCATTCCAAGTGAAACCGACCGCAATCTCTTTTTCTGGAGTCCTCTGCCAACATGGATCCTCGTGATGATAATAATACTAACAGAAACAATATAATTATATATAGCTGTACTATACCAGAAGCAAACAATATTAGATTTGATTCGCATTATATTCTTGTCATTCCGAAACTTTGCTGAATTAATATTTAAATAATAATTAGGATAACTATAAGCCGGCTATATAATGTATGAACAAAATATTATCCGTGGTGATTTTAAAATATTATGCTTTAATTCTTGCATATTTTTTTTTAAGTTTTACCTTATACTATTTTCGAGGTCCTAATAATTCTTACTTGGAAAATTATAAAAAGAATCTGTATTTTAGCTAACATCACAACGTCAATACCTTGATTATCTAACATTCATTTGCAATAACTACCAACTTCAGTTTTCTTTTGTTTTTTTTCACAGGTCTTATGTTGATTTCCCTACTCTTAACTTTCGATCACCTACAACATTCTAGAACGTTTTTGGAAGCATTCATATAAGTTTAATTGACATTGACAGAGTATTTCAAACTCCCTAAAAATAATCAACTTTGAGCTACGCTTTCTTAAAATCATCCACGATTTCATTTAAGGTTTCGCTTTTAAACTTGGATTTTTTTATTTTTACCTCTCTGTTGACATTTGGCTTTTCCATCTCAAAGAGGTTAGCCAAATAAACCACGAGGGTTTTTAACTCGTGCATTTCTGTTAATATATTGATTGAATGATTTGTTACTTCTTACTGGCGTCGCAACGACGAGGGTATTGACGCAGTATCATTAAAAGGAATCTTAAAGGGAAAAGTCAATTAAAAATCAATAAATATGTTATATAAAAACCTGTGAGTACTACAGAGAACCCAAGAACACACGAAATAATTCTAGCCACGAGTTGTAATTAATTTTGATCTATCCGTTACTTAAACCCACAATTCTTCCCCTATATAGCAAATACAATTTGTGCAAAACTAAATCTGCAACGCTTTGCCTACGATTCGTAGGCTGACATTTCATTATATCTTACTTCAGCACCTTTCTTTTAATACAATAAATTCATGATGTATAAGAATCGCAATGTTTAGATTACCAAGTGGTTCCCACAACATTCCTCGAAAAGCCAGTATTCCAGGAAACCTTTCATTAAGAACACTACACTGCACACACCGTAAGGAATAATAAGAATTTATGCCAGAATAGTTTGCACCTAATTCCCACTCCATTATAGACAATGGCCTCCTCATTCTCCGAGGTAACAGAGTGCGTGATGTTATTTTAGATTTTTATTTTTCTATTTTAATCACACTGACTTCCTTAGGAATTCAAGTGACTACAATAACACGTTACAAACCAGTTTCAACTCACTGAAAACTCCCAAGATTAATACTTTTTAAATGAAATCTCGAAAAGTCTGTTTCCCGCTTAGTTGCAACTCGATAGTCCCCCACTTTCTTTTCTGTTATCAAATGAAATGATGAGAAACCTTCACTTGACCTTATTTTCTTATAGAACAACAGAATGTGGTTCATGTTTAATATGGAACTCGAATAAATAATAATAATAATAATAATAATCAATAATAAAAAAATAATGAATAATAATAATAATAATAATAATAATAAATCAATCTTTTTGCATGGATATAAACAAGACTGTTATCCAGTTTCAAATTAAACTCTTGCGATTTCATTGTTCAATGAAAACTGGTCACAGAATTCAATGTTCATTTATGTGGTCCTCGTAAAACGAATTCTAACACAGGAAGACAGTTAAATCTTACAGCTGTTCTAGACTAAGCCATCATCGATGGGTACAAGGGCAGTTTTGGCGGATAAAGCTTAATATTTTCAAATTACCATCTCATATTTCGTATACTACTCATAAAAAATCATGCTACTTATTAAGTAGGTAATAAAAGAAAAATTGCCCAACCTTATAATAAGTTATAATCATTCAATTCTGGGAATATGGTTCAAGACCTTTGCTGATCATTGGTGCACTATGGCACCTTTTGTTTACATACCTGTATGCATGATAAACACAATAAAAAAAAGTGTACGTTACGTTTCTATAGGAATTTATCTGCAAATTTTAAATAATCTCAACATTGGCAATTCTACAACTGAATCACGTTCTAGTGTTGATATTAAGAGGAACCCAGTGGTGAAATCTGGTTCTATCTTCTGGCTGTTATATGCACATTTTCGCATAGCATATTTAAAGAATACTATTCTCTGGTTCACAAGATAGCATTCGGAAGATGAAAGCAGGAGTTATCTTAAGCTAAACACAGTACTGTGTAAATAGTTTGTAAGTGAAAAAAAGCATATATAACAGACAGAAAATAGAAACCCAAATTTTTCTAGTCTGTTTTTTTCCCAATTATCATCATTATTCAAAATGCTCATACCTTCATAAAGAAAAACTAGCGTGAGAAGAGGGAAAATAGGCGAGTAGTACGATGCATAAAAAAATCAACAAACAAATAAATGCATATACAAAATTTGACTCCGGTTTAGATTTCGTCTAGAAAATAAAGGCACATGGAAATGCCGCTCCAAGGCAGAATTATAGCACAATTTAACCTAACGAACTCGGACATCTATAACTGTTCTGATATATTCTTCTTTAAATGCTAAGGAACGGTAGGTCTCTGGTCTTGAGCAGTGTGATACCATGGCTTCTCATGAGAGTCGTGTTGATGCAGGCAGCCTGCAAAACGAGAATGTACACTAACTTGAGAGATAACTGCACCAAAGTTGATGGAGGGAGTCCCCTGCTGGAACACAGCAAAAGGAAAATGACCAAGTTCTACAAGCTGCGACGATGATCAAAGTCATGAATACCAGGAAAGCATCCAAATAAAAGTTGAACAAAAGAAGTAAAGCAAGTTCAGTTAATACCATCGCCGCTCTAGATACTGGAAACCTTCGATCATACGAGATGGGTTCATGAATGCAATTCTGAACGATGCAGTTTGCGTATATAACTACTCAAAATATGTCGAAAAAAAATTATGAGTCAAACAATAAGATAAAATTTAATTTCAAACGATACATCCTCTTTATTACCAGGAAAAACTATTACTTCCTTTCAGGCTTCTTCAACATACCTGACCAAGTTCACCCGAGACACAAACTATAAATATATATATATATATATATATATATATATATATATATATATATATATATATTATATATATATATATATATATAGGAAACCATCAGCTGGGACAACTGGACATGGTGCTCACTAAGTAGCGGAGATGAAATCCACGTGGTAATCATATAACCTCAACCTCAGTTAACCCTACAACCCTACAAACACACACACATTATATATATATATAATATATACTATATATATATATATATATATATATATATATATATATATTATATATATATATATATATATATATATATAATATATATATATACACGCATAAAGTAGTGTTTTATGCGATGCTGTTTGTTCATGGATTATATAGTCAATGGTCCCCTCTAAAATACAGGGGTCCTTTCCTATTAGGTAATATCAAGGGTTCCAGGGACCCCATATCTTTTAATCTTCAACTGTATCCCACAAATAAATTGACGATCAGACTAAACAATTCACACTTATTTTTCAATGAAAAGTGAAAATTAAAAATACTTCTCGTATAACATCTCAAAGAAAATGAAAAAAAAATATTTTTAATCTAAGATTTTGGTAAAAATACATAAACGATGGAAATCTTGCCTTGCGATAAACACGAATCCCGTCGTCCTTTCTACACTACATTCAAGTTCTATTTTCGATACGAAGCTTCTTGAACAACGCCCTCCACCTATTCCTTCCCCTAGTGTCGTCTCGTCTTTAAAAATCTCCCTTTCAAAAAATTGCTAACTTATAGTTATGGCAGTCATAAAAGAAGTGGCCGGTTAAACGCCATAATGGGTGATAATACTGTGGCTACATTTTCAACTAATGACCTGAATCTCCTCTTAACTACGGATGAAGAAAGAAAAGGCCATCATCATCAGGGATCCTGAAGGAGTTGTTGAGGCTTAATGGTAGCAAAGTGGTAAACCGAAGAGGCAGCTTACAAGATTCAAATGTAAAACTGTGCAACGGTCTTTCTGGAAGTATTTTTGATGCTGTTCATCACAAGTTTTAAGTAGGTGTATAATATTACTTGAATCCACAGCAAATGCTATAGCCTTGTTCTCTGACAAGCACCCTTGTTCTGGAATTATTTGGTATTATTTTCATTTGTTTTCTCTATCTGCTTTTTTTTACACATACACATATAGGAATTTTCAATCAAAGCTGCCTTGAAAATATGTGTCTTTAATATTTTCCTCGAGCTAATATTCAGAAGCCTTGTTAACCTAAGTCTCAACTACTGGAATAACAGCTGGTCTACAATATATGAAAATGATTAAATCAATTTCTGCAAGCTCCCCTTTTGGTCATACCGAGAGGAGGGATAATATTGCTCATAAGGCTACGGCAGATGACTTTTTCTCAAAAGTGAACATCTCCCTTATAGCAGAACTCATTCTCATGTAAATTGTTTGATGTACACCTCTATGTAACCTCCAAAATTGATTCTGAGAATGTATCTCCTCCTCATTCAATTATTTCCATAGGTGACGGTAAAGTTAGTCCAACTTGCTGTCTACCCCAGGAGCCAGCTTAACACCCCTGCCGTTCCCATCGTCTTTTTTGTGCCAGCAATGCTTGCTCTCCGTGTCTCTACACTTGACTGGCTTTTTCCAAATTTCTATGGAGACTTCATTTATTAAGAATCATTCCTAGGGTGGCGTCCACCACCACTCCCAGAGTACGAAGGCTCGACAGACAAGAGAGAGACAATCCCATCCAGTTTCATTGCCCTACGTTTGAGGGCCATGACACACACTCAAGGAGCAGTGCAGCCTGACGTTCAGAGGAAGAAAAGGGTCCCCCTAGAGGATTTAGAAGCACAACCACGCTGAGGCTAATACTTGAAAGCAAGAGGCACGGGAGGGGCAATTGTGGGTCCCTCCAACCTGGCTCCACGAGAGGTCAAAGCAAGCTCATAATCACAGTGCAAGTTGGACATTAAAAAAAGAATTGCCCTAATGCCAACAGGGGCCAGTGTGTCCTTGATCAAAGGATAACAAGTTACAAAGAAAAACTAAGAGTGCAAAAGGAAGGATCACCTTGGAAACTGCCGGGACAATAGCACGGTCGTCACAAAATATGCAAAACACGATAAAACCTTTCTGGATAACACCTAGTTCATACTTTTCTCGCTGTACTCTCCAATGGGATCGCCCGAGTTTCTTTTATACATACATACATATATATATATATATATATATATATATATATATATATATATATATATATATATATATATGTGTGTGTGTGTGTGTGTGTGTGTTGTGTGTGTAGTATGATATATATACACAAAGTATAAAAGGCCCATTAACACACACTGGTTTACAGCTAAGGGCTATGTTTCGGTGGACTAACTTCCGCCATCATCAAATAGTAGTAAGGGTGGAAATTTGTCTACTGAAACATAGTCCTTGGCTTTAAACCAGGGTTTTAGCGGGGCCTTTTATACTTGAGACGTGTCCTGTTTTACAGATGAATTTATTTACATATATATATATATATAATATATATATATATATATATCTATATATATATATATACTATATACATATCTATATATATATATATATATATATATATATTATATATATTCATGTATACATTTGACTTGTAAGCGTATATATGAAAGGAAAGTAGGACATTAGAAAGAAATACATGGCTATGCCTGAAAAATGGTAAAAGGTTTATCTATTATTATATAATATATCTTTATATACTAATAATAATCAAATAATATTTATTATATGATATTATATATATATATATAATCTTCTTACTTATTAATTATATGATATAGTTATAATATATTATATTATATATTATATTATTATATTATTATTATAATTAATAATAATATTATAAATTTTTATATTTAATATATATTATATATATATATATATGCTATACTGTATATATGCCTGAAAAGGTTAGTTATATATAGATATATATACTATATATACTATATATATACTATAAATAATCATCACCAATACCGTGATTCATATACATATATCGAGCTACAAATGTCCTTTAATATCTAATTCGCTCTACCTCGGAATTAATATATCTTCATATATGTTTAACCGAAGGGAAATTTTTTAGGCAATAAGAGATTTGCCAGCTCAAGGGCAAACCATCGATACCTTCAAATCCAGGACGACAGTGAAGCCTTAACCCACCCCGCCACCGCAAGAGGATATAAATTCATGCCACCTCCACCTCAAATACCTGTCGCCCTCAGGTATTCGTAGTTTTGGAGATTGCATTAAACCCCCTCGACCTCGGTAGCGTTATAATGCTTTTGTCCGCACGTAGCCATTATATAAGTCATTCACATTACCGTGATTCATATACATATATCAAGCTACAAATGTCCTTTAACATCTAATTCGTTCTACCTCGGAATTAATATATTTTCATATATGTTTAACCGAAGAGGGATTTTTAATTTTTTAAAAGCGTATATATATATATATATATATATATATATATATATATATATATATTATATATATATATATATATATATATATAATAATAAGTATGTATGATGTATGTATTTATGTATTATATATATAATATATATATATATATATATATATATATATTATATTATATATATATATTATATATGTGTGTGTGTGTGTGTGCGCATGTATGTATAGGTACTATATATAACACATATATGTGTGCGTGTATGTGTATGTGTGTATATATTATTAATATATATATTATATATATATTATATAATATAGGAATATATATATATATATATAATGTATAATATATTATACAATTACAGATAAAACAATTTCTGTAGTATTTATAATTTAGCTTCAGGTTATTTGCTTATAAGAAGAAAAAGGGCACAACAACCTAGAATATTGTTATAATAACAAAGTTATTTAAATGCCAAGCATCTGTAATTTTCTTTACTGCTTATTCAAGTACCCAAGTCTACAGAAGCCTTACCAAAGGTCTTTAAATCAAAATCTTTTGTGCTTACAATATAAATAGTTATATTGGAACTTACTTTAATATTCTGTAGAACCTTTTCACACGGGTATTTTATATTGAAATCGTTTAATCATTTCCTGTAGAACTTTTCATACGGACATAGTAATGTATGCGTAGACAAGCCACAATTATCAAAAGTCTCTCAGGAAATATCGAATGATGACAATATCATCCAGTGAATAATTAATCAAGCCATTAAAAACACAAAACCTTTTCGAACCAATGATTAACTTCCAGCCATATCTTCAAATTCGTTACATAACAGAACCAGCATGTAACAAGGTGTCAGTGAACGTGAGGGGCTAAATTATAGTATATCAAGGATAACCTTAAGCAGCAGACCCTTCTCAGCTGGAGAAAATAGTGAAATGCAATGGCCTCCAAATCGTAACGAGTTTGTTTAACCAGGATAACGAAGTTTGTGTAAGGCCAAAAAAATAGAAAGACCCGGACATTACTAAGACTTCGAAGACCCTAGCGTATAAAACTCAAAATACCTTTGTTTACTGACAAAATATCTACGTTCTTTGACAGCTACCTTGGTATGTTTTTTACCCTATTTTAAATTTACCGTTAGCAAAATATTTTTCAAAACAGTATTTTCAAGTAATCATATTAGATACACATTAAACTAGCAAAGCCACAAAACAGTTCAATTATACGCTCCATAGTCATGAAAATAATTGTCAAAATATCCATCAACCAAAACAACCATTCAAGCCTTACAGCAATGGAAACAGAAAACGGTAGAGATAACCATGGAAGGTGCCAAGAATAAGTTAAAGGGAGAAAATATTCAAATGAGGTGGATTGCGATCTTCAATAAATATTCTTACATGTAGCTGGAGGACACTTAAAATAAATAATCTTTTCCTCATGGGAAAATATGTTACATCTACGAATACTGTGCCAAACACTGTAAGTACTGTGCTTGGAGATAAAACATAATTTCAAAATTTCAACTACATACTACTCCAGTTATCTGAGAGAGAGAGAGAGAAAAGAGAGAGAGATCCAGCATACCTTGCTAAAGTATTTTTTCGCCGAAATTTGTTCTCTCCCAAATCAGTTTACTATACCCTCAAGTCATAACGGGACTGCAAAATGTAATTTTAGCCATGTATACAACTCGGAAAGATATTTGGTCCGTATGGTCCGAATTGTTATAATATAAAATATCAAATTCAAAATACTGCACTTTTGTGAATCATCAACCACTCTCGGCATTCTTGTAACCAAACTTCACTAAATCCAGAACAAATATGGCCTTCCTAAAGAAATCATCATCACTAACTCTTCATTATCCTTTCCTTGCTTCCCGACTTCATTTTACATTTGCTTCTACTAGAGGTCATTTTTTGCAATGCTTCTAAGAAAATAACTTGTAATTATTTTCAGAAAATACAAAATCTCCTGTGCTGTAGATTAAACTTTAATAAAAAATTTTAATACATAAAGCTGAACTATAACTTGAAAGGAGAAAGTACATGAAATTTGATATGTTTGAGTCATGGATGCCTTCACTTATGCTATCATATCTTCATAGAAGTAAAATATTACATAGATTAAAAGAGAAGCAGGAAGGCTGAGCCTTAATATTGATAAAAAGTTATCCGAGACTGAAAGATGACAATACATACTGGCTACGAAGAAGATGCGCTTACAAAACCATAAAATTGACATGATACTAAAATAAACTAAGAAAAATACAATGTGAATACGTGTGAAGGAAAAATGGGCAATGGGGAAATTCAACAGCGCGCAAAAAGGATCTGAGCTACGATGATATTGTATAATTGGTGAAGTATATAAACGGATTCAACTTTATCGTACAACGAGGACCTTAATTCA
>NC_087217.1:957620-1007620 GCF_015104395.2 Macrobrachium nipponense | reverse complement strand
AGGATTGTGACCCTGGCACCTACTTGAATAAGGAAATTGAGATGATTAGTAAAACAAAACGGATAGTAAAGGAAAAAAATCAATTGTGTGATTCTAACGAGGCTCTTCTTGCCGCACAGCGTTAATTGGAATGGAATAGAATATAAAATTTTGACCAAAGGCCGAACGCTGGGCCCAACGAGGTCATTCAGCGCTGGAAGGTCTACAGAGTAACAGGTTTTAAAGGTACTACAGAAGGAAAAAGCTCACAGTTGTACTATGAAACTATTGTCAGGAGAGGGTGGAAAGTAAGATGGAACGCAAGATGGGAGAAAGCGAATATGAATGGAGGCACAACAAAAGGAATGAGATAGGTCTCAGCTAGGGGCCGAAGGCACGCTGCCACGAACCTTAAGTAATGCCTACACTACAATGAACTACGCAAGATGCACTAGTGGCACAACTCCATCCCCCTCCCTACGGGACACGCGGTGTTACAGGCAATAATGATGGCAGTCACCTGTTTTGGGATGAAGCTGCAGCATAAATGGCCTTGTAGCACCTTCCAAATATCCTAGACGATAGCTTGGTGTTTTCTCTGGTACTATTTCACGGAGCGACACGGCCGAGCCCAGAAAAGGGATTTTGACGTATGAAAAATCTAAATTACGCCTACAAGAAAATGGTACACAGGTAATGGTGGATCTAGAGGTCGTAAGCCTAAAGGATCCTCTAGCATGTCGTTTTGGGTAAAGTTTATTACAACATTTTCTTCCAACCTGCTGGTAGCCAATTCACTGCTTGAATCAATAAAGGCCCAGGGGGCATACCCTTCTGCTTATTTTTGAATAAAGAGTTTGAGTACATATGCTAATAACCACACGAGGTTCACTAATATACTTATGTGTATGCATGTATGTGTATATTGTGTTATATATAATTATAATATATAATATATATTATATAGTATATATATATATATATATTGTGGACCTCATGTGGCTGGTAGCATCTATGTTTACCACACGAGAGCAACAAAGTTAAAATTTTAGGCAGTAATGGGCAGATGGGTACGCTCAATTTAAAGCTCATTATTCTTCTATTGAAGGAAGTATTGAATCGGCCACTAAGCATGTAGTCTAAATTTATCACAACTAGATTGAGAGAACATATTTTGTAAACAACTACATCAAGAAAGATATATTGGACCCAGCAGGTTACCACCTGGTAGATCACAATTACCTGTGCACCATATTTCCGTCGATGACATTTGGATAGTACTGCGAGGCCATTTCTACTGTAGCTTCAATACATAACAGTTGACTGGCAGCTTCATCACTGCCTTGAACGCCGTGCAGCGCAAAGAGACTCTGTAAAAATCATATGTATATATATATGTATATATATATATATATATATATATATATATATATATATATATATATATATATACTCTGGGCTTAATTCCAGGACGAGCTAGACTGAATTACTCCACATTCCATTAAATCCTAGTGTGCCTCCTTTGATTAAGTAGCCAACTTGGGTTTTTGGTGGCTACTTGTCAACTGTGGGTTGCCACCAGAGTGGAGGGAACTATAGTGTAAGCACCTCATCACGAAAGTCCTACTAGGAAATATAAAGCTAAATAAAGGGATTATATTTAGTATATACAAGTAGTTAAAGGACATTAAAGTGTAAGTATACGGATACAAGATGCTGAAATATATGAATAGAATAAAAACACGAACTTTCTTCCTTCTGCCTCTTAGGCAGACGAATCGATCCAGATTTTCTTCTCCACTCCATCAGAGTCATCTTCTATACACAACCTATTCCATCATAAAATCCACCAGGTAGACAAAAAAAATTACGTTCAACATAGCTGGAGTAAAGATAAAAAGTGAAGGAAAGAGAGACCGGCAAAGGAGAAAGCGTTGAAGAGATATGTTGCCGAGGCAGGAGCACCATACAACCCTTGTCGAAAGGTTTAGGAATAAGAGAATGGATCTGTTAGACGACTATCAATTAGTGTGGAACCGCATGGCAGAGCTGACGGTTCCAAGAGAGGAGGACTTGATTAAGGGTGAATGGGAACCGAAGACAAGAGAGGCAAAGCACTGTACATCTTTAGTGAAGGGAAGGCTCCATAACCACTTTTTCACATGATAATAAGAGGAAAAGTTTCTGTTCTGTTCTCAATATAAACTCTCTCCAATGCCAAAACTTACTAACAAGTAAAAAACAAATCATTAATGCTTAATCATCAAAACCTTTAAATTTAGAACGATAACATAAAATAAGAACCACGTCGAACAATATTCCATCTAAGAACGTGACACCGAAAGCAGGAAAAAATAGCCGTCAGGTATCAGACAATATACATACTTAAGCAGACGCGGGTAACGACAGTCTGCCATTTCACCGGCCAACCCTCTACCCACTGCCCCCTCCCTCGACACAACATCTCCCATCACAGAATCATTGCGACAGCTGGGTTGAGAGAATCACACCGAGGTGGAGCGTGGTTTGGCATAAGGTTCGGCTGAAGAGGTGTCAATAACGAGGTTGTCTATCGGGGAAAGGATAATTAGCCTAATACAGTTCGGTAAGTCATGTACACGCGTCATCCAATGGAAAATGATTAACACATTCAGAGTGAAATAATAATCATATCATAGTGATAACATTCATCTTTAATGATGGCAAATCGACAGAAAGGCTTGCTATACGAAATAATAACAAAGAATATTGGTTGTCTGTAAATTAAACGTCAGCAAAGTCAAGTAATTAGTCATGTGATACAACCCCACAAATATGATCCATGACTGATAACATCACCATCAAGAAAAGCAAGCAACAAATCTGTGAGAGAGAGAGAGAGAGAGAGAGAGAGAGAGAGCCAGCCAGCACTATAGGATTCTTATCTCATACTTCCATTATAGCATTTTTCTAGAATAAAGGAAGGAGGGTAATTCGAGGGCGATTTCACGAGCCTGTAATCCTGCAATTCTCTTGGGGATAAAGCGGCTGATGCTGTGTATAGCAGGAACTGCTTAAAGATCCTGCACACGTATCCCGTAGTGCTTCAGTACTCGCCAACCCCTCTAGATGGCAGCACGTTCTGGACAGAAAAACAAACTGCTTTTCCAGATAACACGAATTCATTGCGCCACATCGTATTCCCGCTGCGTTTATGCTGCGTAAGCTTTGATCCATCTACGTCATTACGCTTTCTCTCTCTCTCTCTCTCTCTCTCCTATGGAGTGAAGAGGCGGGGTTGCCCTTTCCTCATTCCCTTCTCTCTCTCTCTCTCTCTCTCTCTCTCTCGTCTCTCTCTCTCTCTCTCTCTCTCTCTCTCTCTCTGGCTTTGTAAGACTTCCTCCTCCAAATCGTTAGAAGGAACTTGCAAAGTCGATGCTCCATCAGTGGAAAATGTGTTTGCTTTTGTTGTTCAGTGAGGGAGGCTGTGAGCTTATACATTTTTATCTTTTCTAACCCCCCCCACCCCCACCCCTCCCTTTCCTTCTCTCTCACTTTCTGTACGAATGGTGAATGTTATCCGAGGCAGTGTTTGCTGAGGAACCTTTTCACATTTCGGCTGGAGTTTTGTGGCCTGCACTGCATTGTTGTCCGTGTGGTATTTCCTCTTTAACCCTGCTGGCACAAATGTTTAAGCCAGACGCCCGCTGATACTGAGACCATGTCTCTCTGAATAATTTCAACCGATGGGGAAAACTGATAAGGGGTTTTGGGTCTACTCCTGGTCCTCTTTAGGGAACTAAAATATTTCGGCTGTCTCTCTCACATCTGTATTTCTTCTGGAAGATCCCTTTAGAACTCGAGTAATTTGAATTTGTCCTTTATACAGAATTTTCTATTTTCTGAAAGTTATGAATTCAAATAAAACTACTTGAACCTTTACCGATATCAAATTTCTATTTATCTGTATGTTTGGTATTGCCTGATTACATATATCTGAGAAAAGAGCTCGGTCTTTATGTCCTGAGAAATATAATGCTGAACACCTAAAAACGACCAATTAGTCTTCCGGGTTTCACTAAGATCAAGAAATCGCCTTTTCAGCAATCATCATGTATTACTAATAACATTAACATAGCCAAGGCCCACCAAAGCGCTTTTGAACGGTGGGTCCGAGCAGCAAAACAAACAAACAAAAAATCCAATATGATATGGGAATACGTAAAGAAAACTATATGGCTCACGAACATACCTGTTATGATGAGGGCCACAGCAAAACCGAACTGTATAATTAGATGCCTTAATTTCAACTTCATCTTGGCTTCTTCTTCTCTTTTATCTTCCTACCCGCGAACCAAACTCTCCTCACTCATAATCCCCACCACAGCCCTTCCTCACTTCGGCATCTCTCTGTCACAACCCACACCATAGATAAAATACTGGCACCGTCAACACTTTCAACCAATGCTGGAAGGAGACAGAGAGGGACAGACGGGAGAGAGAGAGAGAGATGGTCCCGGAGTCAGGAGACGAGCGGTGTGCGACCTCCCGCTCTCGCCTCTCCAGCAACACTGGCTGGCTGCCTGGACCGGGAGCCCGGGAGTCTGCGGATCTCATCTGAACCTTGCTTCTAGTAAAAGCGATTCTCTCTCTCTCTCTCTCTCTCTCTCTCTCTCGTCGAATTTCATGGCTTCTATTAAACTTAAATTTCTTTCGGCCCTTTTCCTTTCTTGAATTCGAAGCTGGTCGCTTTCTCGTGGAACCGGCACTCAAAATTTGGCTTTTGTTCTTATTTCACCTTCAATGAACCCACCAGATGTTGCAACGCCACACAAGCTTAATCGGCCAATTTCTTCTTCTCTCTCTCCTCTCTCTCTCTCTCTCTCTCGTCTCTCTCTCTCTCTCTCTCTCTCTCTCTCATATTCATATATATATATATATATATATATATATATATATATATATATATATATATATATTACTTGTGCATTTACAAATATATTTTTGCATTAAACAAAGATAAAAATATATAAACCATACACAAACAAATATATGCGTGCACACGCGCACACATACACATACATATACATACATATATATATGTAAATACACACACACACACACACACACACATATATATATATATATATATATATATATATATATATGTATGTATGTATGTGTATTTACATATATATAGTTACTAATTACTACTATCATATCTACAGTAACCAACTAAAAACACAAAAAAATAAACCACTTAAAAATCAGTAAGCTATTCAAAGCAATTATGAACACAATCTCAGAAACAGGACTGAAAAGTACACGAAAATTTCAAGAAATGCAAAGCTGATTTTACGTTTAGAGAGTTAGTTGAAACTGCGCGTCCAAACACCGTAGATATTGTAACCTTCCAAAAGGAAAACCTACGAACTCTGAGGATGAATGGCTTCTCTCTCTCTCTCTCTCCTCTCTCCTCCGTCTCTCTCTCTCGTCTCTCTCTCTCTCTCTCTCTCTCTCTCACACACACACACACACACACACACACACAAGAGTTCAATTAAATGGAGGCTTATCTGGCAACCTAACAGAAATCTGGGTTTACCCCCCCCAAAAAAATATATTTACGTACATTGTGAATATTAAGAGATAATACGTGCTAGTGTTCATTTCCTATAAAATAAATTTGTAGAATTACTGAAGCAATTATACAACTGAATTTTACAGATACTTATGCTATATGGATATCAATATAGTCTGTTCCCGAATGGAATTTTTCCTTTTAACAATACCTCTTAAAAACAAGAGGGGAAAAAATTCTCAAATCACATTACAGAATAAAACTCCAGCGACTTTTCTAGTTACTACAGCAACTTTCTGCAGGCGTCACCTAAGTGACTTGAGAGAAGCTCTGATACTCTCATTCCCAAACATTTTATATTGCGAGTCAATTTTGAAACGGAAGAATCTAGAGAACAATTATGAGCATTTATAGTGACCCAACACCGAGACAGTACGATTAAAATAAATGTGAAGAACAATTATGAGCATTTATAGTTACCCAATACCGCCCATTAACATTATGCCTCCATACTCTGAATGATAAGATTAATATAATATAATTAATACAATACAAATATTGTACAAGAATTATATAAAAATACATACATACATGTATATGTATGTGTTTGTGTGTGCAATGTTGCTTGACTTGCCAGTGAGAGTGCCGGGATCCAAATTTCTGGGAAATACATATAATGTTTAATATATATATATATATATATATATATATATATATATATATATATATTATATACAATATGCATATATATATACACACACATATATATATATATAAATATATATATTATATATATATATATATATATATATATATATATATAATATACAATTTGTAACCAATCCTTAATGGCGATGTCACTTGACTTACCAGAGGTAGGGTCTGGATTCAATTTCTGGAAGAATCAAGTAATTTACACACCTCCCGTTAACACTCATTGTGCCTCACCTGACCTAAGCTATAAATTAGGTAGCTGAATTGCTGTTGAAAATAGTGACTTCCTGACTGAGTGTTGAAAATCGTGTAATTTCAATATACTTGTTGAGAATTGGGTCGGTCCACTCCCTGAAGTCATCCATCAATGGAATATGCATACATGAATGCACATTTATAAACACACACATATCTATAGCAGTTATAAACACTGTATCCGTACATTAAAATAGTATGTTGCAGGAAGCCCACTAAAATTTCAATTTTTTCCAAATTTTTAGTGGGTTTCATACAACATAATATATATATATATATATATATATATATTATATATATATATATATATATATATATATATATATATATGTGTGTGTGTATATATATATAATATATATATATATATATATATATATATATATATATATATAAAGGATACAGGTGAACAGCTAATCAGTCGATATATGAAGTGGAAATAGGCTGGTACATAAAAAAACATCATATATATATATATTATATATATATATATATATATATATATATATATATATATACACAAATATATATCCTTAAATCCACGGTAGAAAGGAGAGTGAAAAACTGGGGACTTGGAACGCCGCCCAGATTAACAAACTGTAGCCCCAGCCCCCCCTTTCTGTTTTTGTATATAAATGTCTGTCAACTTCTATTATATTTAGTATGAACATGAAGATGTAGAGTATACTACGAAAGGGTAAAATCTGCTAAAAAAAAATTAAATACTCTAAGATGATGGGGGATGAAGGTCAATTTATAATATATATATATATATATATATATATATATATATATATATATGTGTGTGTGTGTGTGTGTGTGTGTGTGTGTGTGTGTGTGTGTGTATGTGTGTGTTAACTTCATCAGTTACACAATTGTTCTGTGCTTTGATACAATCACTAACAGGGCTTCATTTAAACTGGACGGTATCTAGCCGAGCTATATATATATTTTTTTTTTAATTCTCCGTTAGATACCATCCAGTTTCAATGACGTCCCGTTAATAACATATATACATATATATACATATATATAATCAGAGAGAGAGAGAGAGAGAGAGAGAGAGAGAGAGAGAGAGAGAGAGAGAGAGATGCAATTAAACAAAGTTCTTGAGAACCAGCTCGATGGTTACATCTGAGGGACTAAACCAACAAACGCAACAAACCAATCTAAGAAGCACAGGTGAGCCAATTCTGGCAGGCTTAAAAATCAACTGAGGGATATTGGGGATATGAGGCAACACAAAGGTCGGCCGTTTCCCCGTGCAGTGCAGTGCAGCGCCCGCCACAGACACACAGGCAGACAGACACGCCGGCAGATACTACTTCTCGAGCAGCAATATTTTGTTCGCACTTAACGTTAGTCTGGATTCTTTCTTGAGATCTAACACCTACGAAGAAGTCAACACGCGGGGAATGCTTTCATACTGAATTATTCTTTCTCGACTAACGGAAAAGTCGTGAATTTCCAGGAAATGATCACCATCTCCTGATGCTGCATCGTTCTAAATCAAAGCGCCCACGTAGCTCTGCCCATGGAATAGTAATAACGTCTGTTTCGGGTCTTTTACACTCCGAGAAAAATATATGAGATTAAACTCTCATTTCGAATATCATTTGTCGGCATTATAAAAGTGATTTGACTACGACCAAAATAATTCGAAATTTCATTTTGGCGATTTACGCCGAACAGTTTCATTCTCCTTTCCCTACATTTATTCTACTGTAGGTCTTCTCTTGGTTCTTACCGCCTTTTTTGCCCATTCCATTCTCTCCCAATCACATATTGCATACAATTTTATCCTTGGTCTTCTGCTTCCTCACATTCAATTTCCTTCTGGAATTTTCAAACCTTTCACCGCTTGCAAATTCCCTTTTTCTTTTTTTCTTTTTTTCCCAGGCAATTTCATCATCCTCTTCCTTGACGGCCTTTCCGTTTCCATGGTGCCGCGTCATATATCAATTTCTCACAATTCTTTTTCATAAAGGCACTTTGCACGCTTTATTTGTGACCCCGTCAACAATTCATTAAATTCGACTCTCGGGAAAAAAGAAAGTAAAAGTAATCGAGAAAAATACTTCAATATTCCTCATGCACAAAAGTTCGAAATTATCGTTATATTTCATGGACATTTAAAAAAGCGGAGAAAGAAAACTAAACACATCTAAAGAAGATAAAAAATGTCTCATTTATTCCATAAAAACAGCAATAATAACACCAAATTAACCCATAACTAGATCAAATACTAAGCAACCGAATGAACAAGGAATGCAAGGCAAAGAAAATGTTTTCTTAGCTTTCCCGAGATTTATGACAAGTGTGAGATCTAAGATACCACTGTTCCCACACTGATTCAGACTGAATCAAACGTTTCACCAGCTATACCTTCATATAAGAAATTACGAACAATCAAACCGTGTCTAAAAGTACACAGTGTCTAAAAGTACACAGCAACCCAACATCATTTATTCGATTGAGACATTTTTTCATTACTTGGATATTGAAATATCATTACTTCGTTACAAACGTTCCATAAACTATGACTGTTAAGCTACTATAATATACTCCGAACCATTCCCAGCTTACAGTTAACTAAATCCGGTTGTAAACTAAGGAATACAATGGCACAACTGGGTTTCCTGTAGGTTCCATAATGGTAAAAATCACCAAAAAAAATTCCTTATGACTTTTTCCTTCAATAACCATCTCAGCAATGTACTCGTGAGCTCCAGCTCAAAGTTCCTGACTACGTAATATGACTGGATATTAAGGGTGCTGTTATTGGGAAGATCCTTTCTATTTCTGTAGGTCATAAACCAAAATCAACATGAATGGACCACAACCAGAAAAAGTTGGATATGTGGGCCTGAAACGTTATACTAATGCAATTAAGCCACAGACTAAAAAATAACGGCATAGATGTTCCGCCATCCAATTGCATCACAAATGAAAGGAAGCTATGCCGAGCACCCAAGAAGAACAACAGCAATTATATCGATCGATAAATATCACCATTAACAGCAATAAAATTCAGTCCTGTCTCAAGAACGCCACATAATAACCACAAGACCTGAAATTTGCAAATTACTAAAATAAAAAAAAAATAAAATAAAAAGACACGAATTTATAATTTGGCCGTGAAACTAAAAATAAAGGCTACGAGAAATTCCACATATTCCTTACTTGATGATACTATCATCGCTCTCGTGATACTTCTGCCCAGCTCATCCTGGAGAGACTGAAAACCTTGGTTGGTTATCACATGCAGGCTGCCCTAGACTGAAACAAAAAAAAACACATTATAAATAAAACCATCCATAATATTTCCTTCTAAGGCTTTCAGGCACCTTTGCACTAGTTTGGAATCTATCGAAAAAAAAATAATTGTCACTACATTTTTTCATTACAGTAAACACATGCAAAACTTTCACTCATTAATAAGAGATATAATTCCCTTCACACATAGTGTTGAAATGAAAATTCTGAATTAAAAGAAATAATTTAATTAAATGTACACTACCTTACGGCAAAAACGATATCTGAAACCTCGGCAATATGCTATCACGAGTAGGTCTCGCTACTACATAAGAGCTTGAAATGCCTTCTAGGTTAGATGTCAGGACTGTATTTGACGTTATCTCTCTCTCTCTCTCTCTCTCTCTCTCTCTCTCTCTCTCTCTCACAAACACTCTCTCTCTCTCCCTCTTGACACACCCAAACTCTCGTCTCGTCTCTCACTCTCATCACCACACACACACACACACAACTCCTCTCTCTCCTTCTTCTTCTCTCTCTCTCTCCTCTCGTCTCTCTCTCTCTCTCTCTCTCATCTCTACACACACAAACTCACTCTCGTCGCTCGCTCGCTCTCTCTCTCTCTCTCTCTTTCTCTCTCACACACACACACACACTCTCTCTCTCTCTCTCTCTCCCTCTTAAACACATCAAACTCTCTCTCTCTCTCTCTCTCTCTCTCTCTCTCTCTCTCTCTCTCTCTCTCTCACACACACACACACACACAAACACACACTCTCTCTCTCTCTCTCTCTCTCTTTTGCACACACAATCTCTCTCTCTATCTCTCTCTCTCTCTCTCTCTCTCTCTCTCTCTCACACACACACAACACTCTCTCTCTCTCTCTCTCTCTCTTTTGCACACACAATCTCTCTCTCTATCTCTCTCTCTCTCTCACACACACACACCACACACAAACACTCTCTCTCTCTCTCTCTCTCTCTCTCTCTCTCTCTCTCTCTCTCTCTCTCATTTATATCATAAACTAGGGATAGTATTTGAGCGCCCAGAATGATTAGCATTGTTAGTTTTTGTCACTATAATTATTACGGCTTTCAATAGCAATTAAAACATTCTAAATAAAATAAAAAAAAAAAAACACATACCAAGGTACTAACAAAAGACTTGAAAATGTACACAATTGGTTAACGTAATGAAAATGGATGTTCAAAAGTTGGGATTTTATATATATAAAAATAATGAAAGGCTGCGGGGCGGGGCACTCTGTTTCTTACTCCTTACCTGATAGTGATATTACCGCAAGCGATACTTCTGTCCAGCTCTCGTCCTGGAGAGATTCCTAAAAGTCTGCGCGTGTCTCACTGAAAGGCAGAAAAAAACGCACGTGAATCAAATTGTTGATTAAATTTCTTGTTATTTAAACCATACTGAAGAATATAAAACATCAAAAGTCTTATAATCAAGTTTTACAAATGACAGAGTTTTATTTCTTATTGCATTACGCTAGCATGTAATTATTTGTAATCATTTCACTGCTAAAGAAATTAAGATGAACTTTAGAGGATATGTCCATTATTTAATTTAAACTATCTTATAACAAAAAGACATCTTAAACTAAACAACGAGAGAGAGAGAGTACACACATATATGCCGTATGTATGTATATATATGTATATGTATATATATATACATACACATACATATACAGACACACGCACACACACTGACGATCTATCTCTTGAACTTGCGATATCTTGAGTTTCAACACCTCCTCGAGGTTAAGTGATACAAAAATTCATTAGTGGTTACAAAGTCATCTCTGTAGCACCAATACATCTACATAAAAACTACCATACAACTCCTTAAACACTAATTGTCTAAAAATAGTTTACAAGGACTCGTCCAAATTGTACTAGATCCCCTGGCTGTTTTTTATTAAATCAACACGATTTTCCTTTATGATACATGATGCTATAATGTTTTGTTTCATGTCTTTACAGAACATGATTTCTTTTGCATCAGTCCAAAAGAAATCAAACTGATGGTGTGCTTGCATTCATTCATTCGGAGAAATAAACTAACTGCAGTGTTCCCTGTTCTAACATATTTATGTCGTTTTAATCTTATTGCGAGATCCTCACCACTTCGTCCCACATACTGTTTATTACATTGATTGCAAGGGATCTCGTAGACACTACCAATCTAGTGTCAAGGGGAATTCCTTATTAACTTGCCCTAAGTACAAAGTTCTTAAAAATGACAATGACATTAAATGGTTTCAACAGTCTGTGAATGGCCAAAAATTGTTACATGGTTTTCCGTATTAAAATCGTTTTATGAGCAACTTCATTAAGTTTTCCTCGCTTTACAATAAACTTTGTCAATAAAAATCACAAGGGCATTTAAGATTAGTCGCAGTCTCCCAGACTTTCTGAAGATCATTTTCGATTAAGTCAGAGCAACTGACCTGCAGCGCCCTTAAAACACAAACGAAAACACCACCACTTTAGTTCTCGGATGATAGCGTCAATAAAAATATACATGGGATCTACATTCGTAAACGTCCTGTACACAGAACATTTAAGAACTTTCACCAGTCCTTATAATTGAAACATAAAAACGCCAACTTATTTGCTACCTCAGTTTCTGTGGTAAGTTTCATAGAAGGTACCATGGCATTTATTGCTGCTAGGAAGCTCTTTTCATTTGTCAAACTCAAAATATAATATCAACGTGCTTAACCCACAGAAAGTATCCTGAGTAGGTACAGTTCTATAAACTCCATATAAATGTTACTAAGTAAAGGAGATAACGGATTGCCCCTCGTCATGCCAAATTTTTGTTCTTAACATTCTCCAAGCATAAATTTGCAACCTTTAACACAATTCTAAAAGCTTAATCCCGGAACACGTGTCCATAAAAAGTGTGTATTTTTTTATGTCTTCCTTCATAAATTAAAGTAGTTCATCCACTGGTGCCTTAGTAAACAATAAGGTGACGTTAAAGTTAATTAACTTAAAATCATTTTAAAAATAACCCCTATTATCCTATCTATATTTCTATAAAACCGCAATACCTTTTAGACACCTGATATATTTCCAAGCATTGGAGACAACTCGTTTACAAGCCACTATGATCGTTAATAGGTTCAATAGGCTATAGAACAAATAATAGGTCTAACTAGATTATTTTCCTTATGCGTTTAGATAACTAGTTGTGATTTTATTGACAAGGTTTTCTGTGAAGCAAGAAAACACTTCTGCGTAATTGTTCATAAAAATTATTTTAATAATTGTAACCAATTTATGCCAACCCCAGACTGTTGAAACCATTTAATGTCCGCGTCATTTTATGAACTACGTATTTAAGAACATGTTCATAAGGAATTCCCCTTTACACTAGAATGGTTGTATATACAAGATCCCTTGCAATCAATGAAATGGAAAGTATGTGGGACAGAGTGGCATTGGCAAGGATCTCGCAAAAAGATTAAAACAACATACGTAAATATAATGTTCGAACAGGGAACGCTGCAACTAGTTTAATTCTGCATATGAATCAATGTAACCCCACCATCAACTCGACGAATGCAATCATGTTCTGTAAACATATTATGAAACGAAATATTAAAGAATCCTGTTAAGAAAAAATCGTATTGATTTAATTAACAACAGGCCGGGATGTACAAACTAGACTAATATTTTTTAAGCAGTTGTACGATAGTTTGTTAGTGTAATGCTGCCAAAGGGGTGACTGTAACAAAACGCGAAAGCGCTAGGTAAACTTCTCTATTTTTCCTTTCTCCAGCTCTCTGACTACTATTAACATACATACTTACACAAATATACATACACACACACACACACACACACACACACACATATATATATATATATATAATATATATATATATATGGCACATTTTTAGAAATTTTTTTCATTCTTGCTATCATCAATTAGCCGAGAGGCATATAAGCATAACTCTTAATAATATTGGAATCTTATCACTATCTTTGACATCCAGAATACTCCGAATTAATTGAACTTCCCAACAACTTCTCATAACACGATTACCCTAAGAAATAACTAACTTCCAAAAACTATAACTTTGAAAAAAAATATAAACGCTTTTTCGAATAAATACGAATATAATTAAATCTACAAAACTGATTTGTATTTTTCTGACTGAGAAGAGAAAGCCTTGACTTGCAACAAGCAAGCAACTACAGAGACACTGACCATTGCCACATTTACGCTAACCCCCAATTATAAAAGAAAAAAAAACTTCCACAACACTAACCACTATTATGTTATCACTCCAGTGGATGACGTTTCTGAAGTAAGAACTCAGCTCTTTCCTAGAGGAAATGCAAAACCAGCAAAGTACCATAAACCTGTTATAAACGACTGAAAGAGAAAAACATTATTAACAAAAGTACAGTCCATGCGGTTTGTAGCCGTATATACACATAGAAACAATAATGAATATGTTCTAGAAAGAGAAACATGCATGTTTTCAACAACTACTCATATGAGAAATCTGAAAATAATGAGAAAACAGATCTGAAGCCCTTAGCTTATACAAACCGACTGATATTCCATACGGGGCATGAAGTCACTCGCCTTACGTGCCATTCAACACCGGAACTGCTTCGTGACGTCACTCGGATGAAGAACTCGCCACACCGAATTCTACGCGACGTGAAACTGATTTCAGATCCAATGCAACGTTTACATTTAACACTGAATATCATTTGCGTCAAATGAATTTCAGTGTTAAATGTCTATAAAAACTCTTGAATCACATCGTAGTTTACCGATAAGCCTTTCCAATAATTGAACGAAACAAATGTGATACTGTCTGTCTTTCGTGTCCTGAAAAATTAATTTGGATTTGCTAAACAAATTAAGAATCATTTTTTCTTTTATTTCCAAGCCAAACGAGATCACTTCCGTTAACGGTATCCCTTGTCGATCCAGAGGAAATTCTTCGCAAGAAAATAAGAATCGGGCTGATTTTTCATTTTGTATTTCTCACCGAAAAGAGAAAACTCCGTCTGAATTGAGTGATCAAAATCCAGTCGGTTTTTTCTCCCCAACTAAACGAACGAGAAAGAGTAGGGTCGAGTCGCTCCGTCTTGCACATGGGGAGTTAACCAGATTAGACGACGCCTCGCGCAGATTAAAGGCTAACGAAGCCATAGGACCCCTTCCAATTAAGTCTCAACCTGAATGACATAATGACAGATTAACTGACCTGCTCCCGGGATTCCCAGGTGGAGATGATCAAGGCATTGCTGGAACCCTCCGATGACGGTACCAGAAAGAATTGGCCTCGTTATCGCTGCTCGCGAATAGTTTTCCAGTTATGGAAGAAAAATACAGCGACATCGCGTTGTCCAGAATGATAATCAAGTTCATCAGTAAATGTGAATCAGAATGTGATTGTTAACCAGCCAATGTGTGAAGCAACTTGTTCAAAAATGCATCGCCAGGTTCTTAAAACAAAGGATTAATGTGTACGAATCAAGATTCAGAAAAAAAATAAAAATAGCATTCATTTGCCACTCAAAAATTTCTTTCATCATTTATAAATAGGTAGAAGAAATAAACATACACTCACATACACATACACATACACACTGTACATACGTACATACATATACAAGAGAAAAGTTCAGAGCACAAAAGCATCTACTTCACATAAACCACACGAGACCTTGAAAAATCTTTAATATTTGATCATCCGGTTCATTAATTAAAATTACAATGATCACTCCGAGCGCATCGCCAGAACTTCAAGAAGCTAATCAGGAGCAAGAAAGGGGCCAAAAGTTCCTTCGCCAGACGCAGGGAGGACATTGGCGCCCTCCGCGCTCAATCGTGTAGCGTATTTGGTCACATCCGAAAAATCTCTCCCGCCATGACTCGAAATTTAACTTCGCACCCGATGGAATTCTTCTAGTGGAAACTGGTACCGCTATAAATAAAAGTTGGCGTTCGTTGGAAATCCGCGTGTTTACAATGGCGCTTGTAAATAGACCTCGTGCACGTTTCCGCATATCGATATGTATCAAGAGCGAACATTATAGATATATATACTATATATATATATATATAATATAATATATAATATATATATATGATATATATAATTATGTATTATATATATACGTATTATATATATATATATATATATATATATCTATATATATATATATAATATAATATATATATAATATATATATATATATATTATATATAATATATATTATACATATAATATATTTATTTATATATATATAGATATATATATAATTTTTATATATATCATATATATTATATAATAAACAATATAGTATATAAATATATATATAGTATAATATATATATATATATATATATATCTATATATATATATATATAATATACGATATATATATATATATATATATATATATCTATATATAATAATATACTCTGTATATATATATATATATAATATATATATAAAAATATATATGTAATATATATATATATATATAGATATATATATATATATTTATACTATATATATATATATATAATTTTAATTTTAATATATACATATGTATATATATACACGTATATATTTATAAACTGTAACTGTTATTCAAGACTTCAATGCCAACTGACTCAGAAACAACGGATAATTTCTTTATTTTGAAAAGATACATTATTGAAACCACGCTAAAGAATTTTCTACAGCCATTTTTAAACAAAAACCAAAGGAACAATATTCTCTATCCAAAAAATTTTTTTTTAATATATCGTTAAAATAACCAATTACATGACTTATTTAAGCACCGAATTACAGGATTTAATAGGTCTTTATTAATACTTAAAACAATATAAACGGGTAAACTGCGATGAAATATATGGTCTGTATTGTAAAAGGCACTGCATGAAAATACTTGAACATCTAATAACACAAGCAGGACGTACTGGAAAACGATTTTGTATTAAAAAATAAAAACCATTCTACGACACAAACCTAACACTCACAAAAATGGGATATATATTTGGCCGGATCTAATATTATAAGATGTGGCTGAAGTCTGGACATAAATACATTTGAAAATACTCAGTGACGAAAACGATAAAACACCGAGAAAGCGGGAGAGGGTAAATGAATTTCAGCAAGTTTTCGATAAGGCTGAAAATTGGTTTAAATTTTCAAAAAGTCAAGGCGATGACCCCAATACCCCTCGGGAATCGATGTAAACTTTCAGTACACAACACGCGAATCACAAGTAATTTCCAAATTACACTTATAAAACCCTCTCTCTCTCTCTCTCTCTCTCTCTCTCTCTCTCTCTCTCTCTCTCTCTCGTCTCTCTCTCTCTCTCTCAAAGTTATGTTAATTTAAGACATTTAACGATTTTATAACATTAACATCAACAAAGTCAATTACAAAGCACTTCATTACTAACCTGCAGTCCATTGCAGGCGATGCAAAATCACAATTTAAATCCAACACATTAATAAAAAGTTGAATTAAAACAACATAACACTAATTTTATTGCTACGGTAAAGCTGATTTCAGAATATATGAAATCTGAATTATACTTTCCCCCTTTAACTAGAACACGAAATGAATATAATTCAGAAATCAATTAATTTACAGAAAAATAACAGGCTTATTTTCTATATTCGCTGGCTATGCTTAGGAATAATTTTAATTTTATTCTAGTGATGACAACCGCACGAAAATAACAGACTAATAACCTTTAATAATCATTCTGGACAACCTGACGGACACCAATAACTATGGAAATCACAGTCCAATATTAACAAAATTCAGACAAATATAAGCATGTAAGATATTCATTGCCGAACTGAATGAACATTGAAAATAAATAACAAACGCATCTATATACATTATATATATAACAAAAAAGCATACGATCACCCTTACAGCGACCAAAATCATTATAACCCAGCCTCAAAAAGGCATCAGTCAATTCAGAGTATAAATATATATATTAAAACACGTGAAATATACAAACATCAAAAATTAAACATACAAATATTACAAATACGATTATTTCACAAGGGAAAAAAATGACACCCACCAAAAGAACGGCTTGTAAAACAGTGCAGTGACCTCATGAATACTGTCTTTACAGCCATCCTTAACCTACGGAACACCCTATGTACCTTGCAAATAATGGTTTGGAGAGAAACGTTAGTATCTCTTGGGAGTAATAGTTTGAACTGATAGAACACTAGTAACATCTCTTGGCAATAATGGTTTGGACAGAAACATTACTGCCTCTTGGAAGTAATAGTTTGAATTGATAAAACACCAGTAATATCTAGGAAATAATGGCTTGGACTGAAACACATTATTACCTCTTGGGAGTAATAGTTTGAATTGATAGAACACCAGTAATATCTCCCGGAAATGATGGTTAGAAAAGAACCATATTAATATCATTTAGAAGTAATAGTTTGAACTGACAGAACATCAGTAATACCTCTCATATATAATGGTAAAGCCCATGTTATAAACAAGGCAGGCTTAAATAAAAAATCAACATTCAAACCAAAAGCATATCCACAACCCCTATGAAATGTAAATATGGTAAGACATCATCGTCCAAGTAACAAGGGAATATAAAACATACTTCTGTGTTTCCATAGCAATGCGGTGTCAAAAGTCAACCCACTTACCTGTCACAGACGAGACCTGGAAAATAGAGAAGAAATACGTCGTCAGTATTTCTACTTATTTATAAATACCTCGATATAACCGTTTCTCTCAAGAACCCCTCCATTGTTTCCATTTTCCTAGCTCGTACGTAACACCACGTTATTAAGTAAGTGTGCCTTTCGCATTACATACACAGAATCTTATACATAATAAATGTTCGACACTCCGAGTCTGCATCAACATTTTTCTGAAGACTTACCAGCTCGTCTGAGTGATAACAAGCTATACTGTTGTCCTCACCTACTTATTCCAAAATCTTCAAACCATACAAAAACTGATGCATGGAACACCTAAAAAAAGGAGAAAACTTTATGAAAACCTGAGCCATTGTAAGAGTCACTCTAATAAAAAAAAATCTCTCATTAATAGATAATAGTTTATATTTACTTGAGCAGAATATTACCAAAAGAACAACTAGGTAACGAAAAACAATTTTCACACTAGAAGAGGCCCAACTAAAAACAGCTGCAGCACGAAAGTTACATACGGAGCATTTTCGTAATCAAATGAATATATTTCCATACCATATCTATTCACATCAGGTTACACCTATGCATCGGCTAAGTATGACTGCATCACTATAACTTTAAGCCCCGTCCAGCCCTTAGCTGGGCAGAGGGTTCACTTGTAGGGGAAATTCATCGTGACTATGCATCCCTTGTCATGCAGCAGGAAATGATTGACTGATCGACTGTCGCCTAACTTTCAGCTGCTCTTCTGCCTTTCTTTTCGTTCATGTCTTTTACATTTTGTGAAAGCTTAGCAAAATGATCGCCCGTTTTACAGCCATTTTAAGGAGGTCCGGCAAGTCAAGACATGCTACTTCGACGAAAGCTTCGAGTTCCATTAGCAAAATATGCAATTAAGAATTTAAACTAAAATATTACACAAATCATACAAGCTGGTAAGTATGATTCCCTATTATTTGTAAAGACATATACACAACGTATTTGGGGACAACTCTATAGGGAATATATGGGCCCCAGACTCCACAGTATCCAAGATAGCTGATAAAGTAGCGATACTAAAATTGCCCAGCCATTATGATCCTTAGGACCTGATCCGTACAAGCCAAAGTGGCATATTCTATGGGGGAACTTATGAACAAGAAAATGTTACTGGGTAACATCTGGATATTGTAGCTTATCCAATGCAGTCGATTCGTCATAGCTATCAGCCATTTTTAATGTCCCATAAGGATATTAATGAAAAAACTTAATGCACTAGCTCCTACTGCCAGAAAATATGGCCCCAAAATCAATAGGAGACAGAAAATAAACTTTAAACTTTAGCAAAGACAAGAAAATTTGGTCCATCTTTATTTTTAATTTTGCGACTCAAAAATTTGCCTTCTATAATCTATATGCACTATAAAGAGGTTTAGTCATTAAATGTGTTTGTTTTGACTCTTGTCCAACCCATGCTTTTTAAATCAATTCAAACTTCCCGTGCCACGGGAAGTGATCATACCGGGTGTCTGTTTAATGACATCAGACCTAAATGTGCCCAATCAGTCCCAATAAAACCCAGTCAGACCACGAAAGCACCAGCCAGATCGACTCTGAGTTTATCTAAATGCCTTTCGTTCTTGAAGTTGGACAGTTTCAACAACTTGCAACGTTTGTGCAAAAACTGACTTGCCGCGTCCCTGGGGTCCGATCAGATCGTTACTAGATATACCCAGTTATCTGCAAGCGATCAATTTCAGGATAATTTTGAAGCCAATATCAGCAACCTTGAACATAAAACTTTTGATAACAAAATGCTTGAAAGTGTATATAAAAAAAATTGTTCGTGTGGCTTAACTTTAAACCAATTTTTAAGCAGTCATTTAGGAAGGATACATCAAAAGACAGACTACTATGAGATTCAGGGTCTCTGTAACACGGTTTTTTGGACTTTGCTCCTTGTCAAAGCATCGGATGTAGCTAAAAGTTGACATATGTATATTTTACAACCACACACAAATTTTGTCAGCATTTATCAATAACCTAACCCGATAGTTTTAATTTTTAAAGAGTAAAAATGATCTACCCGACGCCATGGCCAATGATTGCTAGCCAAGAGTCGAAAAACATTCATTACGTAAGCAAGGTAAGCACACCTGTTGACGAAATGTTGCCCCGCCCATCCAACAGACAGAAACTCCATCGGCTCTGAAACCCAAAGACTTTATGAATGACGGAACGATACATAGATGTGGGTGGGGTATCAGTGCTAGCGTAGTAATACTACTGTAGCAGTAGTGCCGCAACAGTATAGCAGTAATATACATGAATTAAACGTTTAGGCCAACTGCTGGGATCCTTGAGGATCATTTAGCACTTATTACAACTACTCGAGAAATTAGTTTTTATGGACAGAAGTTAAATTTTCTAATCCAACAGTGCCCATGGTAGCCTTCAGTGTTATCCTGAATTATAACGAGGCGAAAGTGGGTGGAGCCTCATGAAGTCATCATTCTGACGATAATTATTGGTTTAAAGCCAATATAAGGTACCGGCTATTTTTTTTTTTTTTCAGTAAATAGGTAGATAGCCAATAAATAAAAATGCTTGATCATTGGCATATAGGCGTATCAAATCAAGCTTGTCTACTATGTTTTTGGGGGGGGGGGGAAAAAAAATTACCAACTATTCCCTACATCTTGTCAATCTGATTGTGACCTATAAAGTAAACTGTAATATCTTAGGAAACCTATTTTGTGAGTTAGACTAATAATCGAAATGTTTTTGTATTTATTAACATATTTTGTTGGTTTGTTCATTATGACAATTATCAGTGGAGAGGTTCCAGAGTTCATAAAGGTGTACTGCTTTGCTTGTATTTAAATGTGTATGTCATTGTTGCCAGAGGTTTAGCCTTCGTTACGTATAGCCATTCATCCATCGAGAAAGAGGGAAGAAATGCTGTCATAAGTTACGTAACGAGTGCGTTCGAAACCTTTTCTCTGAGTAAGTTGGCCCGTCTTCAAAAAAGGTAACTTTTACATTATAAGTACCAAATTTATTCAACCTACGTAATGCAGAATACAGTCAAAATTTATGTGTAGATATAATATGTATTCTGAATAAGCGTTATATTTATGAAATGCATAGATAAAAAGTTATTGCGAAAAAACCGTGTTACAGAGGCCCTGAATCTCATAGTAAGTGGTAAAATTCACGACCAAAAGTTTACCTGATACTGAAGTAACAAGCTATTCAACCAGTAACTTCATCGTCCACGGCTTTAACTTCTTATTTCATATAGCTTAGACTGGGGATCGGAAGTTACTTCTCACATTACTTTAATGTCTAAAATTACACCGCTGGGTATTGCAAATGAAGAAATATTATTGCAATAAATCACATGTTTTCATTTTTATATCAATTCTGAATACAAGTCATTATATACGCTAGCCCGAATTCCAGTCCAAATGGAAGGGGGTGGCTATAATTTAACTGCATAAAAATTATTAAAGTAATATAGTTTTAAATCACAGCCAATACTTCGTTATATGCTTTTAAGTACAAAGAATATATTGTTTATATGCTGTGGATTGTGTCTTAAACTGTATAAAGCTACATACTGTACTATTTTGATTTGCATTAATTTGATTTTATTTGGATTTTGAGTAAACATTCCGCTCCCCTGCCCCAGCCTGGCTAAGCCAATGACGGCCCCATTAAAACATGAATATGTTTCCAGGTCAGATGTTAAGAACGCCCAGCATGAAACACTTCAATAACAGTCTCTGTTCTCTACCTTCGGAAAATTATATGTACTTGAGGATTTATTTCACCAAATATTGATTACTTGTAAAACGATTTGTCAAGAAGGACCATTATAAATGGGACCTAAGTTAATAAAATTTGTCGAAAATGATGAAAATTATAAATCTGCCGACAATGAAATTATTCAAACAATCGTCGGGTGAGCGGTGACTACTTTCATTCTTATTCCAACGACGGTTGGATAAGCAACAGTAGTTTTCACTCGTGACCCGGCTGCAAATTTTCGAGATGTATGCTAGTATTGTACGAGTCCCGCTTTTTTGCCATGCCCCTAAAGTTAAGTTAAGTTATGTTGGGTTAAGTAAGGTGGAGTCAGTCCTTGAGAGGAAAATTGGGCGTGGGAAACATAATGAGATTATTTTCAAGAAAATGCTATGGTTAGTTTTTAAGATATGGCGTCCGGCTTTTTTTCAAGAAAAAGTCAGGTACTCTGTTAAATCTAGGGAAAGTGCAACCGGACTACTGGGGATGAAATGCTAGTTTCCTTAACTAACGATCACACACGAGTAGTCGGTGGGAATTTAGCAGGTATACTGACAATCGATTTATCAAAATAGGCACGGCTTGGAGGACTAAATGAGGAACTATCGGAGTTGCTAGATATACAAATTGAAACCCATGGCCATCGCTCTTCTACCCAGATCATTCTGATCTCCTCCTCATAAAATTCTTATTCTCTAAATCCCCTTAATCTTCCACTTAAACGCAATTTTACTGGCACTCAAGTGCTGTCCAAGTCCAATTTCCTTACTGGAAACTCTCGGCCATTAAACCGCTTCTTTTAACAGCTTACAAATCATACCTTTCATATTCTAGATGGGAAACTAATTACCTTTAGCTCACCGGATGGCATCGTATAACAAAACATTACCCTGCATTTAAAAGAACAAACAAACAGAATTAGTAGGGAAAATATTCGTACAAAATCAAAATTAATATATACTGAATAACACTGCATGACTTATAGACGCTGATAACTACGCGGTTCATCTTGGATGCTTAATGACAAAATATCGCCATAGTTTCCCACTTTAAAATTATACAAATCCAAGTTATAGACTCAAAAAAATAAAATTACAGAAATGCGTCAATTGATAATCATACCCTGGATCACAACGATGGCTCCTCGATATTTTCACAGTTTTATCAACCTGACCACAAAGAAGTATGCTGTAAGTCTATTCCCTCTTACACGTACGTCCATCTGTCCAATTCTGGAATTTACTAGAGCTGGAAAAGACCCTCATTCAACATCTTGACCAAATGTTCAATCATTTGTTGTTTTTTCATAATTACCAGCTAGGTGTAACGTTTTTTTTACCAGTGTCATCTGTAGTTCTAATAACCACTATGTCATCTCAACTCTTCAGTACAATCTAAATATACATTTTATCCAATAAAGCAATAAACATTAAACACTTGGTTATGATTGTGAAAGTAGGTATAAATCCAGCTCTTGTAAATGTGTGTACACACACACACAAACATATATATATATATATATGGATATGGGAAGCGTTGCTATCAACCAACATACAACAAGGAGCTGAAGGAGACGTCATGTACCAGTAATTGTCCATTTATTAAACGAGCTGACGTTTCGAGGACACAGCCTCATTTTCAAAGCTGAAAAATGTAATTATAATATATAAAAGACTTAAGAATTAAGAAATTTACAATTTAAAAAATATTTACACTTTATACAAAAATTAAAAAATTCAAAAAAATTAAAAAAAAAATAAAAAAAAAAACTAAAATGCAACAGACAGAATGAAATAAATAGACCGCTACCTTTCAGGACGGGAACCAAGGACCTAATGACATAAAAAACAGAGACAGGGGGCACACTCAAGACAGGTACAGTGTTGTGGAGGTAGTTTGATTGTTTAAAGGAGGAACAAGCTTCTTAATATATAACGATTCGGCTATTGCTAATTGATGAGGTGAGGTGGCTCTGGAGAGAATTTTAAAATGGTTATATTCAATATCTTTTTTACATTTTTTGGCATGATCGCGTATATTAGAAAATTCAGGATTAGTTAATTTATTGCCTGTTCTGTAACTAACTCCCCGATGACAATCAATTCTAACTTTTAGTAGGCGACGAGAAGCCCCCACATATTTCCCCACCTTACATTTGGGGCAAGTATATAATAACGACATTGGAAGTCATCAAGGAGCTTAGTCTGTCTTTATGTTTAAAAAGCGAAGCAATGGTTAACGGGTTCTTTGGTATAATTCTACTGTTAACTGCCGGAAGGTGTCGGTGAATAAGGTCATTTAACTGAACATAAAAGGACTTATCATGAATAAAAGGAATACTGAAGTAAAATGCTAACTTGGGTACAGTAGGAATATTAAAAACAGGAACAAACTTACGATTAAGAAAATTATACAATTGTTTAAAAAAAAGCTTGGATGGGTAGCAATTTTCTAAAAAATAATTTTGGAGAAATGAGATTTCTTGGTGGAAACCAGACCAAGTGGAGGATAAAGTATAGGCCCTGTGGAAGAGAGTACTTAAGGAGTTTAGTTTGAAATTAAATGACAACTGCTATAAAAATTTGTACCTAAGCCAGTAAAGGTTTGTTTTCTAAAAATAGAAGTACAGAAGCCCTGCTCGTTACGGGAAACAAGTATATCCAAAAATGCAAGTTTATTGTTTTCTTCGTAATCGATCGTGAACTTAATGTTGGGATGGGCTACATTGGCGTATTCAAGAAACTGATCAGCTTGCTCTTTAGTTCTAAAAAGTAAGAAGGTGTCATCTACGTATCGTTTGTAAACAACGGCAGAAAAGAGAGGGGACAGTTGTCCAGCAACTGTTCCTCTAGATGGCACATAAAGATGTTAGAAAAAAAACTGGGCCCAAGAGGACTGCCCATGGCCATACCTTCAACCTGAGTGTAAGCTGTATTATTAAAATAAAGGCAGTGTCCTGCACTGCCAGTTGCAACATTTTCTTAAAATTATCATAATTAAAACCGTGAAATAAAATTTCTCGTTGGGTAAAATTTTGTCTAAGATTATTTGTATTGTCTCTTCCACAGGACATTGGTAAAAGACTCCACATCCAAGCTTACCATAAATAAATCAGAATCTTGCATAAGAACGTTTGTCCCTAAATTGTTCGGAAGTTTTTGACTGAATAATTATTCATGGAAAATTCACTCAATAAGGGCAAAACCAAAAACTTAGCCATCTTATAATTAGGGGTTTCGTAGGAAGCAAGAATTGGTCTAATAGGGACACCGTCCTTATGCACTTTGGGTAAACCATACATTGTTCCATAAGAATCCACAAGTACTCATCAAATTCTGGTAAGTGTCGTTGTCAATTATCTTATTGTCAAATAAACTTTTTAGAAACCTATTGATACGATCTTCTAATCGAAAAATAGTGGCAAAATCCGGTACACCAATCCTTTTAAATTTTGACGTGTCATTTAAAATACTCAACACTTTATTAACATAATCATCGCGGTTAAGAAGAACCACACCTCTACCCTTGTCTGGTTTTGAAATAATGATATTATCTAGTTTACTAAGATTTCTGAGAATATCCAAGTCTTGCTTTTTGAAAAAGGAGTCCAACAAGTGGTTAGATTGTTAAAGGTTTTATGGGCCAAAGTATGTAATTGTGAACGAAACTCTTCGGTAATTAGTGGCAATTGCAAAGAAGTTAACCTGGAGAAGGCAGATTCCAACGCCCCAAAGAATTGACAATAGGATGGTTTAAAACATGGAAGGCAGAACTCAAGTCCGAAAGATAATAAAAATTCTTCTTTTGTGAGTAGATGGTCGGAAAAGTTAAAAATTACGTTATTGCTATTGTTATGAAATTTAGGAATGGTAATACCTAAGTTAAACAATTTTCTCTGATGTACGTCTTGAACTGTCGAGACAAAATGAGAGATGCTCTTATTGAATAAATATTTAAAAATTATACGATCTAAAATGGAAAGATTATTTAAAACATTAGCATTTATAGTAGAATACTAAAGAGACAACTTGCTAATCAATTTGGCTTTAAAATTAATTTCCATACTTAAAAGTCTGTTAGTGGCATCAATATAAAAAGGTGTGTTATACAAAGAGGACTTATACAATTTGAATTTAACAAAGTTGGGTACAATGTGGTTCATCTTACAGTAGAGCAAAAAAATCGAGGTCGAGCTCTGCCTTCCTCAGCGTTTTTGTAGTCTTCTCCAATGACCGGCAGGAAGTCAACACCTCAGAAGAGTATCGTTGGCGAACTAGATCATGGAAATTGTTGTGGCGAGAAATTCCTATCCTGAGCAGGAACAGCAGGGAAAATAAGCACTGAAGAAGGGCCATGATGAAGTATCTAAGACGTCACATAAAGGATCCAAAAGAATGGAGACGGAGACCAATAACCACAGTACAAATGGATATGGGAAGCGTTGCTATCAACCAACATACAACAAGGAGCTGAAGGAGACGTCATGTACCAGTAATTGTCCATTTATTAAACGAGCTGACGTTTCGAGGACACAGCCTCATTTTCAAAGCTGGAAAAACATGTCATTATAATATATAAAAGACTTAAGAATTAAGAAATTTACAATTTAAAAAATATTTACACTTTATACAAAAATTAAAAAATTAAAAAATAAAAAAAAACCTAAAATGCAACAGACAGAATGAAATAAATAGACCGCTACCTTTCAGGACGGGAACCAAGGACCAATGACCTAAATAAAAAACAGAGACATAAAAAACAGAGACAGGGGCACACTCAAGACAGGTACAGTGTTGTGGAGGTAGTTTGATTGTTTAAAGGAGGAACAAGCTTCTTAATATATAACGATTCGGCTATTGCTAATTGATGAGGTGAGTGGCTCCTGGAGAGAATTTTAAAATGGTTATATTCAATATCTTTTTTACATTTTTTGCATGATCGCGTATATTAGAAAATTCAGGATTAGTTAATTTATTGCCTGTTCTGTAACTAACTCCCCGATGACAATCAATTCTAACTTTTAGTAGGCGACGAGAAGCCCCCACATATTTCCCCACCTTACATTTGGGGCAAGTATATAAATAAACGACATTGGAAGTCATCAAGGAGCTTAGTCTGTCTTTATGTTTAAAAAGCGAAGCAATGGTTAACGGGTTCTTTGGTATAATTCTACTGTTAACTGCCGGAAGGTGTCGGTGAATAAGGTCATTTAACTGAACATAAAAGGACTTATCATGATAAAAGGAATACTGAAGTAAAATGCTAACTTGGGTACAGTAGGAATATTAAAAACAGGAACAAACTTACGATTAAGAAAATTATACAATTGTTTAAAAAAAAGCTTGGATGGGTAGCAATTTTCTAAAAAATAATTTTGGAGAAATGAGATTTCTTGGTGGAAACCAGACCAAGTGGAGGATAAAGTATAGGCCCTGTGGAAGAGATACTTAAGGAGTTTAGTTTGAAATTAAAATGACAACTGCTATAAAAATTTGTACCTAAGCCAGTAAAGGTTTGTTTTCTAAAAATAGAAGTACAGAAGCCCTGCTCGTTACGGGAAACAAGTATATCCAAAAATGCAAGTTTATTGTTTTCTTCGTAATCGATCGTGAACTTAATGTTGGGATGGGCTACATTGGCGTATTCAAGAAACTGATCAGCTTGCTCTTTAGTTCTAAAAAGTAAGAAGGTGTCATCTACGTATCGTTTGTAAAACAACATACTTTGGCCCATAAAACCTTTAACAATCTAACCACTTGTTGGACTCCTTTTTTCAAAAAGCAAGACTTGGATATTCTCAGAAATCTTAGTAAACTAGATAATATCATTATTTCAAAACCAGACAAGGTAGAGTGTGTTTCTTCTTAACCGCGATGATTATGTTAATAAAGTGTTGAGTATTTTAAATGACACGTCAAAATTTAAAAGATTGGTGTACCGGATTTTGCCACTATTTTTCGATTAGAAGATCGTATCAATAGGTTTCTAAAAAGTTTATTTGACAATAAGATAATTGACAACGACACTTACCAGAATTTGATGAGTACTGGTGGTTCTTATGGAACAATGTATGGTTTACCCAAAGTGCATAAGGACGGTGTCCCTATTAGACCAATTCTTGCTTCCTACGAAACCCCTAATTATAAGATGGCTAAGTTTTTGGTGCCCTTATTGAGTGAATTTTCCATGAATAATTATTCAGTCAAAAATTCCGAACAATTTAGGGACAACGTTCTTATGCAAGATTCTGATTTATTTATGGTAAGCTTGGATGTGGCAGTCTCTTTTTACCAATGTCCCTGTGGAAGAGACAATACAAATAATTTACTTAGACAAAATTTTTACCCAACGAGAAATTTTATTTCACGGTTTTAATTATGATAATTTTAAGAAAATGTTGCAACTGGCAGTGCAGGACACTGCCTTTATTTTTAATAATACAGCTTACACTCAGGTTGAAGGTATGGCCATGGGCAGTCCTCTTGGCCCAGTTTTTTCTAACATCTTTATGTGCCATCTAGAGGAACAGTTGCTGGACAACTGTCCCCTCTCTTTTCTGCCGTTGTTTTACAAACGATACGTAGATGACACCTTCTTACTTTTTAGAACTAAAGAGCAAGCTGATCAGTTTCTTGAATACGCCAATGTAGCCCATCCCAACATTAAGTTCACGATCGATTACGAAGAAAACAATAAACTTGCATTTTTGGATATACTTGTTTCCCGTAACGAGCAGGGCTTCTGTACTTCTATTTTTAGAAAACAAACCTTTACTGGCTTAGGTACAAATTTTTATAGCAGTTGTCATTTTAATTTCAAACTAAACTCCTTAAGTACTCTCTTCCACAGGGCCTATACTTTATCCTCCACTTGGTCTGGTTTCCACCAAGAAATCTCATTTCTCCAAAATTATTTTTTAGAAAATTGCTACCCATCCAAGCTTTTTTTTAAACAATTGTATAATTTTCTTAATCGTAAGTTTGTTCCTGTTTTTAATATTCCTACTGTACCCAAGTTAGCATTTTACTTCAGTATTCCTTTTATTCATGATAAGTCCTTTTATGTTCAGTTAAATGACCTTATTCACCGACACCTTCCGGCAGTTAACAGTAGAATTATACCAAAGAACCCGTTAACCATTGCTTCGCTTTTTAAACATAAAGACAGACTAAGCTCCTTGATGACTTCCAATGTCGTTTATTTATATACTTGCCCCAAATGTAAGGTGGGGAAATATGTGGGGGCTTCTCGTCGCCTACTAAAAGTTAGAATTGATTGTCATCGGGGAGTTAGTTACAGAACAGGCAATAAATTAACTAATCCTGAATTTTCTAATATACGCGATCATGCCAAAAAATGTAAAAAAGATATTGAATATAACCATTTTAAAATTCTCTCCAGAGCCACCTCACCTCATCAATTAGCAATAGCCGAATCGTTATATATTAAGAAGCTTGTTCCTCCTTTAAACAATCAAACTACCTCCACAACACTGTACCTGTCTTGAGTGTGCCCCTGTCTCTGTTTTTTATGTCATTAGGTCCTTGGTTCCCGTCCTGAAAGGTAGCGGTCTATTTATTTCATTCTGTCTGTTGCATTTTAGGTTTTTTTTTATTTTTTTAATTTTTTAATTTTTGTATAAAGTGTAAATATTTTTTAAATTGTAAATTTCTTAATTCTTAAGTCTTTTATATATTATAATTACATTTTTCAGCTTTGAAAATGAGGCTGTGTCCTCGAAACGTCAGCTCGTTTTAATAAATGGACAATTACTGGTACATGACGTCTCCTTCAGCTCCTTGTTGTATATATATATATATATATATATATATATATATATATATATATATATATATATATATATATATGTATACTATATATATATATATATAGATATATTATATATTATATATATATATATACATATATATATATATATATAGATATATCTATCTATTATAATAATATATATATATATATATAATATATATATATATATATATATATATATTATATAGTGTGCACATCACGTAATAATACATATTTTTGCAAATGTTTTTGGGCACTCAACATTCCATAACACAAAAAGGCTCAATGATGCCAAAGACTTCCGTTTTCTACTATACGGTTAAGCTCAATTCTAAGAAAACTACTCTTTTATGTGGGTAACTAACCTAAAATATAAAATCATCGCAAGCCAGTAAATTTTTTTTCATTTAGATGGTCACCAACAGTCTAGCAAATGAGGGGACCGTGAATAACGGTCTAGGCTAGGGTTTCCGACAATGCTCTTCATAACAGAAGAGTAAAAAAAGGAGACAGGACAATACGCAAACCTCAGTACTTTACTTTGCATACAATTTAAGGGTCATTTCTCTTTAACTTAATCCACCTTGCTGAGGTGGATTATGGGAATATCGCTGCTTGAGAGATTGGAAAATGATGATATAAGAAGGGCAGGCTTAGCAAAGATTACAGAAGTGGTAAGTCGCGATTGAGATGGTATGGGTATGTGTTGAAGATGGATAACAGGAAGTAGTGAAGGGGGTTTGGGGGTAACCTGTTAGGGGAAGAAAACAGAGGAGACAGAGAATTAGATGGCGAGAAAAAGGGAAGGATGATATGGGGAGAAGTTTAGTGGAAGATGACGCTTTTGATAGATAGCAGTGGAGGCGCATCACGCAACCAACCTCTTAATGTAGGGATAACGGTGGGAAAGACTTTGTACTGTCTTCCTGATGAGTGTGTTTACTTTAAAATCATTTAGACATTGTTCTTATCTAACAAGACTATTGAATCATCCGTAAGTACTGTACCTCCATCCTGCACTAAAACTTCAGAATACCTGGCAATATTATAGGCATGAGGACTCTCATGTAACTGCTCATAATGTAATGATGAAAATTCCTCATTAAATTTAACTATTCGTAATATGTGTACTGGAAAACCAATTGGTTTTCAATTTACCAAGACTTCAAGTTGGCCACTCTAAGTTTTGGTTGTCTAAGAAGTGCGTAAATCTAAGTGCATAGTTGCGTTAACATACATCAGGGGACAAATAAGTGTAGCTCCCCTTGTCTTGCATTTGAAATGCAATATTTCTCCCTTATAAAAGTCATCCACGTCTCTTAGTTGATAATATACCTTGACATAACACATAAGTGTTTTGTATTTTTACTTTGATGTAACAGCAAATTGCCATGATTATATGATAGTGTTAACGTTGCACCATGTTGAGCAAGCACGAGGCTGCAATTGTGCAGTACCACCATCCGTGTGACATTCTTCCACGAGTTTTGCGAAAATCTCAAATCTTAAGTTCAATATCACCTATGTTATGAATATAAAGCCAGACTAACTATGCTGTGTAAGTTAAATTAGGCCAGAGTACAGTATAGCATAAGCTACGGATTGGGTGCTGTGTGGCACAAGAATGCTGTCCTGAACGAATTTACATTTTACAGGAAACCAGCCAAAGAGGCGAGTTCTGGGCAGAAACGAACTATGGCTAAGAACCAGTTCAAGAAGGGAACAATTATAGAAAGTACCCAACTAGGACTAAGATGCTTGCTTTAACAATGCATCCAGCTACTGTAAAAAGATTAAGAAATGTCAAAGAAACCGCGGGAGTCAGACTGCATTTCTCAACCTTAACTTCACTTTGACTTTTCTGTCTTCGACTTCAAATGCCAGTTCCAGCTAAGATACGCCTAAAATTATCATATTGCATACTTTTACTTAACTAAGGCAAAAGCTTGAATTGGTTTGTATAGTCGTAATTAACTGTCCTAATGAATGGTTGTCTCCGAATGTAAAACAGAATAACATACCAATATAGAACCATTTACAAGTACTATTACCTACCATCCCAAATAAAAAGGATGAGACCTATGATATTTACCACTTGCTATGTTGAAACTGATCAGAGTTCACTGATGAAACAAGCCGTCCGGGAAATGACAAGGTAGTGCATCTTTTTATGTGCAGTGATCAGCCAATATATTACATGACACTTTTTTGGTCAGTAAGCAGTAGCCTTAACAATACACAAGGAGTGGGAGAGCTCTTGGTCTTTAAAAAAAAAATTTGCTATTCGTGAGGAAAATAATACACTGGGAAACTTAATACCGTACTTTAAGCTGCACTTAAAAAAACGACGCAGAACACTGTATGGCGCTGGTACACAATTACATGACCTAACAAAACTTAAATTCTAAATGAAAATAAAGTGTTCTGATTGTAATTCTGAAGCAAACTATGAAGGTGGTATTTTATGCATTGAACCGACACAAAATATTGTACAAACTACCATTCAGATGAAGTTTCCTGGAAATAAAGATCAAGGCAGCCTAGAAGCGATTTTGTTTTATAACAAAAGGAAGAGTAAACGATTAGCTTCTTGCTTACTTGATTCGCTTGCAGTATATGCCCAATAATGTGTCCACAAAAATGGCAATGATTCATACTTGTACTCTTGTAGAAAGGATGCAAGAACATCCCATATTCACTAATAAAGTCTATTGTTCTGCCACTGTGACAATCGTACAAAAGGTTTCTATCCCAACTAAACACACCCAAACCAGTACGGCAAAACTTTCGTTAGAAATGATGACTGTGTAGGTTCTTTGACACTGTGGCAGCACAATCATCCACCAACAGCAAACCAACTAGCAGTATAACAGTTCATCCGTTTCATTACCAGAACAGCCACTCAAAGTCAGCATTTTCTATTTGCACCTCACGTGCTGGCAGTAACACTGTAAAGGATCTTAATGGCAAGTTAATTTGCCCTGTATACACAGAAATACTTTGTACTCTCATGGTTTAGAGAAATCAAAACCACAACTACTGATAAATGTGATTCTCAAAATTGTGCATTTAAACCAAACAACTCTTGAATCATGTTAATCAAGGGTCCATCAGCTGTCCTGATGTCCGCCATGAACACTCCCAGTCAGAGATGGCCTGTAGGATTAAAAGTACTGAATGAATCTTGATATACATTAAGGGGACCTTATTCTTTTCCCCAAAATGAGCCACAGTTAATAATGAAGGTATCAGAAGGTTTAAGACACTGCACTAAACGTTTCAGAAATCTCCAACGAATAACAATATCTAGCCTACATAGCAATCATACCTCCAACTAAGTATCCTTTTCAAGCAACAGAAATAATTTTGAATAATTATAGTACCTGTTAGACCTCCCTAAATCCAGTACAGTAGTGTCAAAACTCGTGTAACACCAAAATCCTGCCCACTCACGTAACATCAACTTATGACAGAAATGGAAGTTGCCTACTACAAGACAGTACCCGTCACTCCTAACTGGTAGAAAGATGGCGTTTCTTAGCCTGTGCCAATCAGTATACAGTGACACATTGATAAAAAGGGATGGGATGTTGACCGTCAATGATACGAGAAACACACCATACCCCACCAGCATTTCATTATGCTAAATCAGTGCTACAAAACACATCAGACTCCAATTTGACTATACATACTCTTGGGAAGCTTTAATTTCATGTCATTGGGCCCCTGTGGGCTTCTTCCATGTGAACAGGGTTCAGTCTTCTGATTAATAATGAATAATATACTGTAGCTTCCAAGCGGCTGAATGCCTTGATCTCTGTAGCATGGAATCACATTCAACTCAGAAAAATCTGCATTTGGACAAGACATCCTCGAGTTTAGTGAATTGGAAATAACCCTTTGCAGGTTATATCCTTACCAGAAATACTTTTATTTAATTCTGGACATTCCACCTTCATGTGATATAAAATCACGTATACATTGATGGTTTACCCTTGTGAACAAATTCTCATAGGCTTTCAGTAAGGCAGGGGGAATGCTGGCATCCAGAGAACTTCTAAACCAATGGTGCAAAGCACAATTTATGTCGAAAAAACAATTTTATAAACTGTTAGTCAGATTCAAGCATGCAATAAAAGAAATTGAAAGCATACAGATCTTTGAAGAAATTGAAAGTATACAGATCTTTGACTGTTGCGAATCCACATGCCTGACCATTATTGACCCAAGAATGGGATAAGCATTTGGTACCTTCAAATGTACAGCAAATGTGATTCAGTTACCTAATTTTACGGTTTAATGGTAAGTGTATTATGCAATCAATTATCATGCAGTGAAACTACAATATTCTTCCATTAGAAATTCATGCAAAATGCCTGTTATACAACTGAGATTACCTGCCATTACTAATTTTGAAACATCCTTGGTATTTGTGTTAAGGTGCTGCTGACATGTATTTCCCACCATCCCACTGACACACCAGAAATAAGTGATTTCCAGCTCCTGATGTCTCACAAGCAGCCCCATCACCACAGACAATATACAACAGCTTGGAATACCAGTGGTTGTCTCCTCTTTTGTGTCACTCGAACATATACATATCTACCACAAAACTCACTCCTGCCTCACGCAACTCTGCATGATGCAAAGAGGGTTCAAAAGAGGCCCTACAGACCATTTAAGAGGAAAGCAGAAAAGGTGTCTGAACACTATGAGACCCACAGTAGGTAATCATGTTTATACCCAGACTCAAATAAGTCAACACTCCTTAAGAATAAAACCAATCTGGCATCATTTTTTGGGTCTGGCAGTGTAACAACACTAAAAATGTCTTTAATTATACTCTGAAGGTAGCAAATATATCCAATTATCTCAGTACTCCTCAAATAATGTGATCTTAAACTAGAAATATTAGTCGGGTAAAAAAGCAAGACAGAAGAAAACGAAAAAAAGAGCTGACACCAAGATGTTTATGCGGATAATGCTGATGATAAGTTAAAATTTCGATTACCTTTAAACCCATCTGATTAATCATTCATTAAATGGATAATCCTGGGGGGATATAGCATAATGGAGCCAAGATAACAAAAAATAAAACAGTCAAAAGTCTGAACATACTGCACCCAGATTAAATAGTTTCAACAAAAAAAAAAAAAAAAAAAAAAAAAAAAAAAAAAAAGAATTTGAAATCATTTCACGCAAAAATAAAAAAAACATGACAGCAAGCCAAGTTAAAAAGAAAAAATGAATAATGAAAATAAGTTACTACGTACAAGCAAAATGGGCATGCCCAGGGTCAAACAACAATCGCAATGGAACTGAAACTAATGAATTCATTCCAAGACTGCCCACACAATTGGGAAATTAACCACCTTCAAGAAACATCCCTCTGTGTGGGCGGGGAGGGGGGGAGGGGGTGAGGGGTGTAAAAAAAGGGGTTATGATTAAACAAATACTGTCATGTGAACAAAAGTCAACCTCTGATCTTATGCAAATTTGTTTGATCATGAGCTTCTTAACCTTGCAGTTTTATGATTTCCAATAAGCAATCTCCTTCCTCTCCCTTGGCCTTGTCAAAATTACCTTGATCATTGATCAAGGGCCATGACATACCCGGTCTAAACTTATTATATGTGATATGTGAAACAATTCCTGCACAACGGTTCTAGGACAAACAAAAACATTTCCCTGGTTTAACGGTCATGGCGCACCCTCTGATCTTGTTTACTTGTACAGTACAAAGTAGTAACTCCTAATGGTTTGTCCTATTACTAGTGTTTTTGAAGACCCATAAAGTGTGAGACAGATTGACAAGAAAGTCGAAGGTTTTCTATCTTATTAAATCTTATAAAAACTTGCACAGATATAAAAACTGGAGATTATAACGGGTGGAAAACAGTAACTTTTTTATGTGAGGCTCAGACTGTGTAAATTCTGTTATAAATACGCATCGAAATAACTGCAACACAAAAATATTCTTGTAAGAAATGCCAAAAACTGATTCAATTAGAAACGACACACGTAAAACTTCAAAGTTTCGAGATAAAATTAGGGCTAGCATACGAACAAATGACTGACGACTCAAATATACAATAAGCATTTAAAATTCTTTTTTATTCTATATACCATTTAAAATGAGGGGGTTTGACACTTCCGAAAAGAATATGTATACAGTGAATTGCCAGTACTGAATGAGATCAAACGTAAAGTAAAATGACAACAATACTAAGAAACACTCTAATCCTGGGTTCCAGATATGGATAGCAACATATACCAATCCTGACTTGATCATTAAGAAGAAAACAGCGAACACAAGAGATAAAACTGTCAAGATATTAATTTTTTACATCATTCCGAGTATCACTTGCATAACCGCTTCGTTTTCTGTGACCTTACGTCTTCTAAAGAAAACACAAATTATGTTATGGGAGACTTAAGTGATGATATATAGCTATACAAATCTAGAAAAGGGTAATTTTATTTTCTGTTATTGAAGATTTCATTAACTAGTAAATGAAAAACGAAAATAATTTCTTGCACTGTGGTACAGCTTTTTCCTAGCAACCCATATTCGTAACAAGATGGATACCTCAATTACATGGGCAATGGTCATAAATACTGGAACACTAATAGCTAGTAACTGGGTATCTTCCAAACTCTAGTATTCAGTAGAGTACTTGTATACCCAAAGTAAAAAGGAACAGGAAATCCCAAATTCCAATTCCCAACCTTTAATCTTAGTTGCATACATCAAATGGTGCTTGTTAAAGGCACCATTTCTTCCAGTAAAGTATATATTCTTATTCAGTTCACAGTTCACACACAGAAGTAAGTATACTACTGAGAAAAAAAAAATTGCTACTCTGGCTTGTTATCTACATGTTATGAATCTAATTTCGTGTGGTATCTACACTTTATATTATATTTAATTAAGAAGACGGAAAACACGTGTCTCGGTTTCGAGATAATGTCTGGTTAGAGAGTGAAGCATGAGCGGAATACCTGTTCGAGTGTCGAAGCTCTGTCCCGACTCAACAAGGTTGTTACCAATAGATATGCTTGTTATCTACCATTGTCACCTACATTTCAAAGATGGGCTAGTCCTTTACCTTTCTCAACCCTACTACTAACTAACGTAAATCCCCATTTATATTTCAGTCATGGAAAAAATTCTATACCGAAATCAGAGACGAAAATAAGGCACTGGCGTTTTTAAGACGACATGGCTTTGCAGAAACCGTGGATGTCAAACTTTCCGTTCCGTTCGCAGACAATGTATTCATCCACTATACTGATTTTAAAAAACTGAACTGCGAGCTCGGATCTCCCTCTTTGCCAAGACCTCTTTTATGATCTGGTTCAAGGTTGAACTGGCAGAGGTACTGGAGCAATATGCGATTGGTTCATGATTCAACAAGTGCAGAGAAGTTTGTACAGCGATTGTTTCAGTCCAGAATCACGGTCAAATGGTAGGCACTGAAGAAGAGGCTGTGCAAATTGATGAAGAACGATTTGCAAGACGGTGAAAACACAATCATGGCCGGATGCTGTACGAGACCGGGCTCCAAATTCAACAGGTCAGCGAAGCTGAAGTGTACAACAACCGCAACCTTGGAAGACGTCTTGATAGTCCTTGGGTGTCCGGTTTGAGGCAAGGTTCAGATTGCCGATATTTTTACGTTCAAAGGGACCATGAAACACGTTAACCAATTATTCAGAGAGAAGTCGGTGAAGGCTTAATAACCCATTCCGACCAATGGCCAGCTTAACTCTAATTTTAACCATCTAAATTTTTGTCATTTTTTCCGTAAATCATAGGCATAATTACGTCGATCCTAACACCGGAGCACATGCACAAGGAATTGAGAAATCCTGGTTTGATACGAAGATTCGTATATTGAACAAAAAAATGAGAGGCTGCAATAAAAAAAAAAAACATTTCAATCGTGGCACCCCTTCTACTTCTGTTGGCGGGTGATGAGAAATGAAACTCCTGCCCTTTATTGAGCATATATAGCCGATGTACGTGCTGTTTAGCGCTAGAATGGCATTGGATTTTTAAAAATATTTAATTAATTTTCAGTTACATGTATTATGTTTTACTATGTATATATAATTCCAAAATACAATTTGACGGAGCGGATACTTTTTCCTTGTAGATAAGAAAATGCACGGTGTTATTTGTTGTTGTTGTTGGAGATTAAGCTTGTCTTATGCCAGCACGGGCTCTTGCTCATAGAGCAGCCAGTAGGATGATGTACGGTGTAGATATTTTTTCCTTGTATATAACAAGCTACATAGAACCGAAAAAACATAAAAAGAATTCTTAAATACAGACCAACCTAATTAACTGGTACAAATAATCATGGCACAGCATATCCATATTTACAATTATAATAACTGCAAGTTACTCATTAATATTCATATCTAGAATATGTTCATGAAAGACTGCTTTAAGTAATATATCTGACTCCACGCAATAAATTACCCCAAACAGAAGGATAATGTCTTTTCCTTAGCTATGACCAAACAAAGCATTCAACCAATACCAATGACGAAATGAACACATGGGCAAATTTATCGTCAGTCATCTGTGGCGTAAAAAAAATGAAAAAAAACTGAAAAACTGAAAAAGGTTTAAAATTGTCAAGCAAAAATAAACATTTAAAAGAGGTAAACGTGTCCTAGCCTAGAATTAGTTAACAAGAAACATCCCACCCAACTTGGATTAGTATATTTCATCATGACTATGGATAAGTGAAGAACAATGCTATATGGGTTTTGTCTAAGGGCACTGATGCTGAATGCTTGCAGATGACATGAGATTTTATAAATCCTAGTACACATATGGATGAAAATGAAAACAACTTCAAGTAAATAACGATGGAACTGAATGTCTTTTGGTAGAAAAGTCTGGGGTATAGTAATGAATAAAAAGCTAATTCAGTAAAGACCTTGAAGTGATACTTATGAGCTTTTGAAAACTAAGCCCCAAAATGATTTCATAATAGTTTTAAAAAATATCCTTGCTTTATGAGGCAGCCTATAGCACTAGTGTTTTTTTTTTTTTTTTTTTTTTTTTTTTTTTTGACAGATGGGCGCTAATTTATTATGGACTTTTCAGTAGATGGGAGCTGATGACCACCTATTTTTACACATGGCGAAAAAAACAAAACACATGAAATTCAAGTTTCCATTAGAACATGTTGGTTTCAAACTCCACTGCGAACCCAACACTGATCAAGATACAAAGCCAGGCCTGTACTGAGTGGGGGTTGGGATTCTGGAAGTCCAAAACTGAAGTAATATCTTTAAATTTCAGTGCAAACTTTCAACATTTTAAGTGGAATTCTGTTAACCAAAGTCAGCACTTTGCATAACATCAAATCGAGTAGCAAGGGAAAAAGACAACCCCCCCCCCCCCCCACCCCCCCCGAATAAAAAAATTTGTTTTTTTTAAAAATGGGTAGTGGGACCTGAAATCCGGTAACAAAAAACAATTAAAACAAACATGATGAAAGCGGGAGAGGGGTAAATGAATTTCAGCAAAGTTTTCGTTTGAAGGCTGAAAATTGGTTTTAATTTTCAAAAAGTCAAGGCGATGACCAATACCACTCGGGAATCGATGTAAACTTTCAGTACACAACAAGTGAATCACAAGTAATTTCCAAATACACTTATAAAATTCTATCTCTCTCTCTCTCTCTCTCTCTCTCTCTCCCCCCCCTCTCTCTCTCTCACCACACACACACACAACACACAAACACACACACGATTTCAAAGTAATGTTAATTTAAGACATTTAACGATTTTATAACATTAATATCAATAAAGTCAATTACAAAACACTACATTACTAACCTGCAGTCCATTGCAGGCGGTGCAAAATCACAATTTAAATGCAACACATAAATAAAAAGTTGAATTAAAACAACATATCACTAATTTTATTGTTACGGTAAAGCTGATTTCAGAATATAGGAAATTTGAATTATACTTCCCTTTAACAGAACACGAATGAATATAATTCAGAAATAAAGAATTTACAGAAAAATAACAGGCTTATTTTCTATAATCGCTGGCTATGCTTCGGAATCATTTTAATTTTGATCTAGTGATGACAACCACACGAAAATAACCGACGAATAACCTTCAATAATCATTCTGGACAACCTGATGGAAATCACAGTCCAATATTAACAAAATTCAGACAAATATAAACATATAAGATATTCATTGCCGAACTGAATGAACATTGAAAATAAATAACAAACGCATATATATACATTATATATATAACAAAAAAGCATACGATCACCCTTACAGCGACCAAAATCATAACAACCCAGCCTCAAAAAGGCATCAGTCAATTCAGAGTATAAATATATAAATTAAAACACGTGAAATATACAAACATCAAATATTAAACATGCAACTATTACAAATACGATTATTTCACGAGGGAAAATAATGACACCCACCAAAAGAACGGCTTGTAAAACAGTGCAGTGACCTCATGAATACTGTCTTTACAGCCATCCTTAACCTAAGGAACACCCTATGTACCTTGCAAATAATGGTTTGGAAAGAAACGTTAGTATCTCTTGGGAGTAATAGTTTGAACTGATAGAACACCAGTAACATCTCTTGGCAATAATGGTTTGGACAGAAACACATTACTGCCTCTTGGAAGTAATAGTTTAAATTGATAAAACACCAGTAATATCTAGGAAATAATGGCTTGGACTGAAACACATTATTACCTCTTGGGAGTAATAGTTTGAATTGATAGAACACCAGTAATATCTCCCGGAAATAATGGTTAGAAAAGAACCATATTATTATCATTTGGAAGTAATAGTTTGAACTGACAGAACATCAGTAATACCTCTCATATATAATGGTATAGCCCATGTTATAAACAAGGCAAGCTTAAACAAAAATCAACATTCAAACCAAAAGCATATCCACAACTCCTATGAAATGTAAATATGGTAAGACATCATCGTCCAAGTAACAAGGGAATATAAAACATACTTCTGTGTTTCCATAGCAATGCGGTGTCAAAAGACAACCCACTTACCTGTCTCAGACGAGACCTGGAAAATAGAGAAGAAATAGGTCGTCAGTATTCCTACTTACTTATAAATACCTCGATATAACAGTTTCTCTCAAGAACCCCTCCATTGTTTCCATTTTCCTAGCTCGTACGTAACACCACGATTAAGTAAGTGTATCTTTCGCATTACATACACAGAAACGTATACATAATAAATGTACGACACTCCGAGTCTGCATCGACATTTTCCTAAAGACTTGCCAGCTCGTCTGAGTGATAACAAGCGATACTGTTGTCCTCAACTACTTATTCCAAGATCCTCAAAATCATACAAAAAACTGATGCATGGAACACCTAAAAAAATGGCAGAACAACTTTATGAAAATTTCCATGAGCCATTGTAAGAAGTCACTCTAATAAAAAAAAATTTTCTCACTAAATTAATAGTATAAAATAGCTTTTATATTTACTTAAGGCAGAATATTACCACAAGAAGAACTAGGTAACGAAAAACAATTTTCAACACTAGTGAAGAGGCCCAACTAAAAACAGCTGCAGCAACGGAATGTTACATACGGAGCATTTTCCGTTAATGAAAATACAAATATATTTCCATACCATATCTATTCACATCTGGTTACACCTATACATCGGCTAAGTATGACTGCATCACTATAACTTTCAGTCCCGTTCAGCCCTTAGCTGGGCAGAGGGTTCACCTGTAGGGGAAATTCATCGTGACTATGCATCCCTTGTCATGCAGTAGGAAATGATTGACTGATCGACTGTCGCCTAACTTTCAGCTGCTCTTCTGCCTCTCTTTTCGTTCATGTCTTTTTACATTTTGTGGAAGCTCAGCAAAATGATCGCCCGTTTTATTTACAGCCATTTTAAGGAGGTCCGGCAAGTCAGACATGCTACTTCGACGAAAGCTTCGAGTTCCATTTAACAAAATAATTGCAATTAAGAATTTAAACTAAAATATTACCACAAATCACACAAGCTGGTAAGTACGATTCCCTATTATTTGTAAAGACATCAAGACAAAAACCTATATGCCATATACACAACGTATTTGGGGACAAACTCTATAGGGAATATATGGGCCCCAGACTCCACAGTATCCAAGATAGCTGATAAAGTAGCAGTACTAAAATTACCAGCTTTATTATGATCCTTAGGACCTGATCCGTACAAAGCAAGGTGCATATTCTATGGGGGGAAACTTATGAACAAGAAAATGTTACTGGGAAACATCTGGATATTTGTAGCCCTAATCCAAATTGCAGTCGATTTTCGTCATAGCTATCAGCCATTTTTTTAAATGTCCCATAAGGATAATAATGAAAAAACTTAATGTACTAGAAAAGCTACTGCCAGGAAAATAGGGCCCCAAAAAAATCCATGGGACAGAAATTAACTTTTTACGCAAAAAACAAGAAACATTTTTTTGGTCATCATTTATATTTTTTGCGACTCAAAATTTTGCCTTCTGTAATCTATATGCACTATAAAGAGTTTTAGTTCATTAAATGTGTTTTTGTTTTTTTTGACTCTTGTCCAACCCATTGCCCCGTTTTTTCTAAATAAAATTCAAAACTTCCCTGTGCCACGGGAAGTGATCATACCGGGTGGTCTGTTTTATGACATCCAGACCTAAATGGTGGCCCAATCAGTCCCCCAATAAAAAACCCAGTAAGAACACAAAAGCCCACCAGCCAGATCGACTCTGAGTTTTTTTATCTAAATGCATTTCGTTTTCTTGAAGTTTGGCAGTTTCAACAACCCCTTGCAACGTTTGTGCAAAGACTGACTTGCCGCGGTCCCCTGGGGGTCCCCCCCCCGATCAGATCGTTACTAGATATACCCAGTTTTTTTTAATCTGCAAGCGACCAATTTCAGGATAATTTTTTTTTTTTGAAGCCCCAATATCAGCAACCTTGAACATAAAAACTTCTGATAACAAAATGCTTTGAAAGTGTATATAAAAAAACTGTGTTTTTCCGTTGGCTTAACTTTAAACCAATTTTTTTTTTTTTTTTAAGCAGTCATTTAGGAAGGATACATCAAAAGACAGACTAAGTGGTAAAATTCACGACCCAAAAGTTTACCTGATAATAACTGAATAACAAGCTATTCAACCATAACTTCGTGTCCACGGCTTTTTAAACTTCATATTTTTTCAGATAGCTTAGGCTGGGGATCGGAAAAGTACTTCCCCCTCACATACTTTAATGTGGTTTTCCTAAAATTTACACCGCTTTTGGGCATTGCCCAAATGAAAAGAAATATTATTGCAATAAATCACCAGATATGTTTTCATTTTGATATCAATTTCTGAATACAAGTCATTATATACGCTAGCCACCCCGAATTCCAGTCCAAATGGAAAATGGGGGGTGGCTATAATTTTTTTTTAACTGCAATAAAAATTATTAAAGTAACATCTTTTTTTAAAACACAGCCAATACTTCGTCCTTATTGCTTTTTTTTTTAAGTACAAAGAAGTTATATTTGCCTTTTATGCCGTGGATTGTGTGTTAAACTGTATAAAGCTACATACTGTACTAATTTTGATTTGCATTAATTTTTGATTTTTATTGGATTTTTTTTTTGAGTAAGCATTCCGCTCCCCTGCCCCAGCCTGGCTAAGCCCCAATGACGGCCCCATTAAAACATGAATATGTTTCCAGGTCAGAATGTTAGAAACGCCCAGCATTAAAAAAAACACTCAAAAATAACAGTCTCCCCCTGTTCTTACCTTCGGAAAATTAAATATATTATTTGTAGATTTATTTCACCGAATATTGATTACTTGTAAAACGATTTTGTCAAGAAAGGACCATTATAAATGGGGACCTAAGTTAATAAAATTTTTTGTCGAAAATGATGAAAATTTTATAAATCTGACGACAATGAAATTATTCAAACAATCGTCGGGTGAAGCGGTGACTACTTCATTTCTTATTCCAACGACGGTTGGATAAGCAACAGTAAGTTTTCAATCGTGACCCCCGGCTGCAAATTTTCGAGATGTATGCTAGTATTGTACGAGTCCGCTTTGTTGCATGCCCCTAAAGTTAAGTTAAGTTATGTTTTTGGGTTAAGTAAGTGGGAGTCAGTCCCTAGAGAGGAAAATTTTGGGGCGTGGGAAACATAATGAGATTATTTTTTTTTTCAAGAACAATGCCCCCTATGGTTAGTTTTTAAGATATGGCGTTCGGCTTTGGTTTTTTTCAAGAAAAGTCAGGTTTACTCTGTTTTTTTTTAAATCTAGGAAAAGTGCAACCGGACTACTCGGGGATGAAAAATGCTAGTTTCCCTTTAACTAACGATTTCACACACGAGTAGTCGGTGGGAATTTAGCAGGTATACTGACAATCGATTTATCAAAAATAGGCACGGCTTTGGAGGACTAAAATGAGGAACTATCGGAGTTTTTTTGCTAGATATGCAAATTGAAAAACCCCATGGCCATCGCTCTTCTACCCAGATCATTCTGATCTTCCTCCTCATTAAAACTTCTATTCCTCTAAATCCCCTAATCTTCCACTTAAACGCAATTTTTAAAACTGGCCACTCAAGTGCTGTCCAAAGTCCAATTTTTCCCCTTACTGGTAAACTCTCGGCCCCATTTAAACCGCTTCTTTTTTAACAGCTACAAAATCATACCTTTTCATATTCTAGATGGGAAAACTAATTTTACCTTTTAGCTCACCGGATGGGCATCGTATAACAAAACATTTACCCCTGCATTTAAAAGAACAAACAAACAGAATTAGTAGGGAAAATATTCGTACAAAATCAAAAATTAATAATATACTGAATAACACTGCATGACTTATAGACGCTGATAACTACGCGGTTCATCTTGGATGCTTAATGACAAAAATATCGCCATAGTTTCCCACTTTAAAATTATACAAATCCAAGTTATAGACTCAAAAAAATAAAATTACAGAAATGCGTCAATTGATAATCATACCCTGGATCACAACGATGCTCCTCGATATTTTCACAGTTTTATCAACCTGACCACAAAGAAGTATGCTGTAAGTCTATTCCCTCTTACACGTACGTCCATCTGTCCAATTCTGGAATTTTACTAGAGCTGGAAAGACCCTCATTCAACATCTTGACCAAATGTTCATCATTTGTTGTTTTTTCATAATTACCAGCTAGGTGTAATCGTTTTTTTTTTTTTTTACCAGTGTCATCTGTAGTTCTAATAACCACTATGTCATCTCAACTCTTCAGTACAATCTAAATATACATTTTATCCAAACAATTAAAGCAATTAAACATTAAAACACTTGGTTATGGATTAGTGAAAAGTAGGTCTAAATCCAGAGCTCTTTGTAAATTCGTGTGTAAACACACCACAAAACATATATATATCTATATAATAATATAATATATATAATAATTATATATAATATATATATATATATTATATAATATTTATATTATAATATTATATTATATACATATATATATATAGATATATATATATATATATATATATACTATCTATATATATATATAGATATATTAATATATTATACATACATAGATATAAGATATAATTATATATTATATATATATATATATATCATATGTAATATATATTACTAATATTAAGTGTGCTCATCACGTAATAATAACCGTATTTTTGCAATTTTTTGGGTTTTTTGGCAACTCAACATTCCATAACACAAAAAGGTCTCAATGATGGCCGAAGACTTCCGTTTTCTACTATACGGTTAAGCTGCAATTCTAAGAAACCTACCTCTTTTAATGGGGTGGGTAACTAACCTAAAATATAAATCATTACGCAAGCCGGTAAATTTATTTTTTATTTAGATGGTCACCAAACAGTCTAGCAAATGAGGGGACCGTGAATAACGGTCTAGGCTAGGGTTTCCGACAATGCTCTTCATAACAGAAGAGTAAAAAAGGAGACAGACAATACGCAAACCTCAGTACTTTACTTTGTTGCATACAATTTAAGGGTCATTTCTCTTTAACTTAATCCACCTTGCTGAGGTGTTATGGAATATCGCTGCTGAGAGATTGGAAAATTGATGATATAGAAGGGCAGGCTTAGCAAAGATTACAGAAGTGGTAAGTCGGCGATTGAGATGGTATGGGTAGTGTTGAAGATGGATAACAGGAAGTAGTGAAGGAGGGTTGGGGGTAACCTGTTAGGGGAAGAAAACAGAGGAGACAGAGAATAGATGGCGAGAAAAAGGGAAGGAATGATATGGGAGAAGTTTAGTGGAGGATGACGCTTTTGATAGATAGCAGTGGAGGCGCATCACGCAACCAACCTCTTAATGTAGGGATGAGGGTGGGAAAGACTGTACTGTCTTCCTGATGAGTGTGTTTACCTAAAAATCACTTAGACATTGTTCTTATTTAACAAGTTTATTGAATCATCCTATACTGTACCTCCATCCTTGCACTAAAACTTCAGAATACCTGGCAATATTATAGGCATGAGACTCCTCATGTAACTGCTCATGATGTAAAGATGAAATCCCTCATTAAAATTAATCCTCGTAATATGTGTACTGGAAAACCAATTGGTTTTCAATTTACCAAGACGTGAAGTTGGCCCCTCTTAAGTTTTGGTTGTCTAAGATTAACTTTGGGTACAGAAGTGCGTGAATCTAAGTGCATAGTTGCGTTAACATACATCAGTGGATAATGAGTGTAGCTCCCCTTGTCTTGCATTTGAAATGCAATATTTCTCCCTTATAAAAGTCATCCACGTCTCTTAGTTGATAATATACCTTGACATAACACTTAGTGTTTTGTATTTTTACTCTGATGTAACAGCAAATTACCATGATAATATGATAATGTTAACGTTGCACCATGTTGAGCAAGCACGAGGCTGCAATTGTGCAGTACCACCATCCGTGTGACATTCTTCCACGAGTTTCGCGAAAATCTCAAATCTTAAGTTCAATATCACCTATGTTATGAATATAAAGCCAGACTAACTATGCTGTGTAAGTTAAATTAGGCCAGAGTACAGTATAGCCATAAGCTAAGGATTGGGTGCTGTGTGGCACAAGAATGCTTGTCCTGAACGAATTTACATTTTACAGGAAACCAGCCAAAGAGGCGAGTTCTGGGCAGAAACGAACTATGGCTAAGAACCAGTTCAAGAAGGGAACAATTATAGAAAGTACCCACCTAAGACTAAGATGCTTGCTTTAACAATGCATCCAGCTACTATAAAATGATTAAGAAATGTCAAAGAAACCGCGGGAGTCAGACTGCATTTCTCAACCTTAACCTCACTTTGATTTGTCTGTCTTCGACTTCAAATGCCAGTTCCAGCTAAGATATGCCTAAGATTATCATATTGCATACTTTTATTAACTAAGGCAAAAGCTTGAATTGGTTTGTATAGGTCGGAATTAACTGTCCTGCCTAATGAATGGTTGTCTCCGAATGTAAAACAGAATACATTTACTAGTACTATACCTACCATCCCAAATAAAGAGAATGAGACAAACTATGATATCTACCACTTGCTATGTTGAAACTGATCAGAGTTCACTGATGAAACAAGCCGTCCGGGAAATGACAAGGTAGTGCATCTTTATATTTGCAGTGATCAGCCAATATATTACATGACACTTATTTGGTCAGTAAGCAGTAGCATTAACCAATACACAAGGAGTGGAGTGCTCTTGGTCTTTAAAAAAAAAAAATTTGCTATTCGTGAGGAAAAATAGTACACTGGCAAACTTAATACTGTACTTTAAGCTGCACTTAAAAAAAACGACACAGAACACTGTATGGCGCTGGTACACAATTACATGACCTAACAAAACTTAAATTCTAAATGAAAATAAAGTGTCCTGATTGCAATTCTGAAGCAAACTATGAAGGTGGTATTTTATGCAATGAACCGACACAAAATATTGTACAAACTGCCATTCAGAAGAAGTTTCCTGGAAATAAAGATCAAGGCAGCCTAGAAGCGATTTTGTTTTATAACAAAAAGAAGAGTAAATGATTAGCTTCTTGCCAACATGATTCGCTTGCAGTATATGCCCAATAATGTGTCCACAAGAATGGCAATGATTCATACTTGTATTAGGGCTTTTGCCTTGTATGATAAGGCGCCCTATGAGGTAATGTTAGACTAGCGATAATCTATCGCTAAGTCGGTTGGTATTGCACTTCCATCTTCAATGGATGTCTGGAGTTTTGTAGATCACTTACGAAAGTCGGTATTATCTTTACGACGATGTGTTAAACTCATGGTTCGGTGAGGTTCTTGTAGAAAACAGAAAACAAGGTATAAAAATAGTATATTCTTCTGAAGTTTTTACATGATGAAGATCAGGTATGATTGTACAAGTCTTCTAATAACGATAGCTTGATCGCTTCTGCCAATGATGATGGCTAATCCTATTCCTCTACATGATAAAGCTTAGGTAAAGAGGTACAGGTCTTCTAATGACGATAGCTAACTCTGTTCTGCCCGTCTACCATCTCTGTTACAAGTTATGAAGGAACAGACAGTAGTTCGAACATATGAACATACTATCAGATGACATAGTTTCATACGAAACACACAATCGAATGAGACACGCTACAGATCACGTAGGCCGTTTGAATAATAGGTCGGGGATGTTGTCTCAAGCAGGGAGCTTGGACTAATGTTTATAAACAATTGAATGACTACAGGTGACGGCATGTTATCTTAGCTTACATATTATTGTATACGTCATCTTTAGCGTCTCTAGTCTGATCACATTCCTGCAAGCAATCTGGTTGACCTCTTTAGTTTTAGACTTTTATATATATGGACTAACATTCCATATTTTTATTTGTAAACACCTTACATTAGCTCGGTCAGCTACCAAAACAACTACTGAATATTACTCAAACTTGACTTGCATTTGACTTATAGGAGTGTGATACAGACACTATGTGAATATATATATTATATATATAAGTATATATATATATATATATATATTATCATATATATATATATATATATATATATATATATATAAAGTAAATAAAAATTCATGGTGTACATGAATTGATTCAAGTAATAAAATATAAAACAATGATATTGGTGTAATAGTGATAACATGATATATATAATGATACAGTTTTTCACTTCATCTCTTTAAGATACTTATGCTACAGAAAATACTAATGTACTCTGATAATTGCATAGAATGAAGATTAACATGATAAAAATCATATTTTAACTGATAAAAATTTTCATATATGAATTGATAAACATTATTATGTTTATTCTGATTGATTCGTTGATTTTTCATGCTAAATGTTTATATATATCTGATTCATTAATTCATATACTAACTCATAAATAACTGCAGATAATGGTAAGATATAAGGTAACAGATGATTATAGGCTACCTGATTTGTATACATATGTATATGGATTCATAATTATGATTAATATATGTGCACTTTAAATAGATTCCTATTGCGTACACGCAAAGATATATTTAGATTCTGTTATTCATGATCATTTATATAAGAGATTCCTATTGCGTACACGCAAAGATATATTTCGACTCTGTTATTTATGATCAATTATATAAGATACATGATACTTTATATATAGGAGGACATGACCGAGGTTATACTACTTCACTTTTAAACTAGCTTTCGAACAAACTTTTCGTCCATTACACAGTTTTCAGACAACCACCTTTAGCCAATTGAAACGGCCTTTTTCAATGGTTAAAACAAGGGGAAAATTGCCTGGGCGGGTCCAACGTTCTATTTTGCGCTCATACTTATTCTCTGCATCCTAAGCTACACGATTACGTTCGCGATGAATAGATC
>NC_087217.1:909540-957120 GCF_015104395.2 Macrobrachium nipponense | reverse complement strand
AGGTCGAGCAAGCTGCTTCCACCTCCTCTGCTGCGACAGCGGCGTTTTTACGTGCCATCTGAAGACCCGATGCCGCCCAAACAGGTGAACCCGGAGTTAGCCAGGCTGACTCCGGGTGTGTCTCTGCAGCAGCTCCTGTCCGAGAACCTGTGGTTCTCGCAGCAAGAGGCACTCGGCCTGGAATCTACCGCCATGGCAGCTTTCCAGGCCGTCTCCTGGCTAGATCTGTGGTCCCTCACAGTATCTAAGGTCGCAGCCAACTCCGGGGGAATTTCTCCCTAAGAGGACTCGGCCTTCAGGAGACTTTGCCAGTCTGGAGGAAGAGCCATCTCCTTCCTTGCCCACCAGACGGTGAACCTGTGGGCCAACCTGGTTCTCCGACGAAGGGACGCTGTCCTTACTCGGTTTCCAGGGCGGCCGGGCGTGAAGCGGCGTTGGGGAGGACTTCGCAACGGACCTTTACGGAGTTCCACGTCTCTCTTCCCAGGAGTATAGGTGGACGCTGCGGTGGACAGACGGCGCACTGACGACAGTGACCGTCTGGTTCACCAGGCAGTCTCGAAGGCTTCTGGGCAGCCTCGGACTGCGGCCAAGTCTAAGAGCTCGGCTAGCGCTTCCTCGGTGGCTAAGACGGTAGCTGCGTCGAAGCCCCACCGGGGAAAGACTCTGTCTTCTTCGACTTCTACCAAGGGGACCGTAACCAGCCCTCCTCCAGCCCTCCTCCTTCCGTGGAGGCTCTGGGAAGAAGTCGAAGAAAGGGGGGAAACGCTAGGGACGGCGTTCCCCCTCACCTGCTGCCGGAAGTGGGGGGGTGCCTGTGGCCAGCCATTGGGCAACTTGGCAGCGCTACGGCGCCGAGACCTGGATTGTAGATGTCCTTCGGGAGGGATATCTATTACCCTTCGAATCTCGGCCACCCCTCACCTCCAACCCGGTCCAACAGCAGTCGTTACGTTCCAGGGTCATCGAAGGACGTAGCATTGAGACAGGAGATCAAGACCATGCTGAGCAAGAGAGCTGTAGAATCGTCACGGATCAGTCACCGGGTGCTTTTACAGTCGACTCTTCCTGGTGAAAAGTCTACGGGAGGCTGGCGCCCGGTGATAGATCTCTCTCCCCTGAACCGGTTTGTTCGCCAGACCCGTTCACGATGGAGACGGCACGTTCAGTGCTCGACTCCATCAGGGAGAACGATTTCATGCTTTCAGTGGACTTGAAGGATGCGTATTTCCAAATACCCATTCATCAGTCCTCCAGAAAGTACCTCCGCTTCATCCTCGACGGGACGGTGTACCAGTTCAGGGCACTTTGCTTCGGTCTCATCAACCGCCCACACAGGTGTTCACGCGAGTGTTCACTCTGGTGTCTGCTTGGGCCCATTCGCACGGGATACGTCTGATGAGGTATCTCGACGATTGGTAGTCCTGGCGAGCTCCCGCTCGCAGTTGCTACAGGACAGGGATCGACTGCTCGAGTTCTGTCGGCGATCTGGGGATCGTTGTGAACTTCGAAAAGTCCGATCTCGAGCCCAAGCAGAGGTATGAAGTACCTGGGTTATGCTGATCGACACCGGTAGCAGGGCGAGTCTTTCCCCGCAGACTCGCGGATCAGCAGATTCAGGGAGGCAGCCAACCAGTTCCTGTCCTCGGCAGGAACAGGTAGCTCAGCGATGGCAAGTCGTGATCGGACACCTGTCGTCACTCGAGAAGTTAGTCCTCACGGGCGTCTTCACCTGCGGTCTCTTCAGTGGAGACTAAAGGAGAGTTGGTCACAGGCGACGGATCCCCCAAGCTTTCCAGTGTCACTGACACAGGAGGTGAGGCAGGACCTAGCCTGGTGGCTGGACGACAGGAACTCTTAAGAGGAGTGCCTCTGCGCACTCCCCCCCCCGGACATGCAGCTGTTCTCAGACGCATCGACGAGGGATGGGGCGCACACCTGGAGGAGTTGCTGACTTCAGGATGTGGGACGAGAACGACAAGCACCTTACACATCAATGTACTGGAACTCAAGGCAGCGTTCCTCGCTCTCCAAGAGTTCCAGGACCGCTTGATGGACACTCAGTGGTGTTGATGTGCGACAACACCACGGTGGTGGCCTACGTCAACAAACAGGGGGGCCTAGTGTCTCTCCGTTGTACCAGTTGACTCGGCAGGTGCACGAGTGGGCCGAGGCACACTCAATAGAGCTGTCGGCACGCTACATTCCAGGGAAGAGGAACGTAGTAGCAGACACGCTCGCCGTCGGGATCAGGTGATAGGGACCGAATGGTCTCTACACCAGGACGTGGCGGAAAGGCTCTTTCGACCTGTGGGGGCGACCAGTCGTGGATCTGTTCGCCACTGGCACACAGGAAGCTCCAGGTGTTCTTCTCGGCCGTGCCGGACCCATGGGCAGCTGCAGAGGACGCTCTTCAACACCCGTGGGACAACCTCTTCGTCTATGCCTTTCCCCTGTTCAGCCTGATTCGCAAGGTGATCAGTCGAGCACTGGTCACCCCGAATCTCAGGATGACCTGGTGGCTCCCAAATGGCCACAGGCCATTTGGTATCCGGACCTGCTGGCTCTTCTCGCAGGAGAACCGAGAGAGATTCCCCCTTGGCACAACCTTCTCGCCCAGCCACACGTCGAGCGGTACCACCGAGCAGTCCAGTCCCTACGTCTTCACGGCTGGCTGTTATCCACCATCTCTTGCGAACGAGAGGCTTTTCTCGTAGCGCAGCAACAGAGATGGCTGGAAACGTCCGTCAGTCCTCTGCAGCTGTGTACCAGGGGAAGTGGGCCGTCTTCTGTGGTTGGTGTCGTAGACGGGGTCTATCTCCTCTCAGAGCCACTCTTCAGCAGGTAGCGGATTTCCTCGTTTTTCTTCGCCGAGAGAAGCTCCTCTCAGTCCCCACTCAAAGGATACAGAGCCGCCTTGGCGCTCGTCCTGAAACTGAGGGATTGGACATCTTGAACTCGTTCGAGTCTCCTTGCTTATGAGGAGCTTCGAAAGGTCTTGCCCACCCAGGGAACTCAGGCCCCCTGTGATGTGATACTCGTACTTAGGAGTCTGACTCGAACGCCGTTCGAGCCACTCCGAGAGTCGTCAGACAGGATCTGACCCTCAAGACCCTCTTCTTGCTGGCCTGGCATCGGCGAAGAGAGTAGGGGAACTCATGGTCTTTCCTATGATGTACGACACTCCAGGGGATGGGGATCCGTGACGCTCGATTTCGTCCCGAACTTCGTTGCGAAGACTCAGAACCGTCGATCCCTGACGACAGGTTCGTCATTCATGATTCCCTCCCTAATGGACGTGACCGATAATGATGCGGATGAGATGCTGCTTGGTCCTGTGAGGGCGCTACGGCGCTATCTGAAGAGAACTCGACACCTCAGGCCTGAGTGTCGACGCCTCTTTCGTTAGCAACCGGGGTCACCAAGAAAGAAGTATCCAAGACACTCTTTCATTCTGGCTGCGTGAGGTCATCAGGAGGGCGTATGAAGCTGATGGTAGGGACGACATCCGTACGTCCCGTCCGAGAGCTCACGAAGTCAGAAGTATTTGGCCCCATCGTTGGCGTTTCGTAAGAACTTCTCCGTGGCGCAGGTCCTGAAGGCAGGGGTCTGGTCTAAAACCAGACTACCTTTACGTCCTTCTACCTTCGGGATATTGCCCACATGGTCCTTGGATACCTTTTCCTTGGGACCCGTGGTGGCTGCTCAACAAGTTGTGTAGCTAACCCAGACCCTCGCAGGCTGAAACAGCATCGAGTCCTGTTGTGACTGTGTGGATGGATGTGTGAATGAGTGAGTGACTGGCTCCCTCTTCCCGTCTTTTCCTCCTCCTCTACCTGTGGGCAGAGGGCCACGGTCGTCACTACGCTGGATGAGGGACGAGATGCAGGTGAGCTATATGACAGAGCCCCATCCTATCCCTTTCACTATGGATAGGAGCAGAATATCCACCACTTCCTTCTACAAGGGGGGGAAGTGGATGCCTACAAGAGTCAAACCCATGACTTTATATTTGCTCCTGTACAGGAACAAGTTCTTTACATTGCTGGTACGAAGAGATACGCTTGCCTCTCTCTTAGTACTCGGTCCAGAGGTCTGACCATTGATCCTGCGGTGCACACCCCGATCAATCGGACAGAGGCTTGGATCCCTCCCTCGCTCTTACGACCAGGGAGGCTTCCAAGGTTGGGCGAACACCAGTCTGTTCACAAAAGACTCAGATTTCCTCCCACCAAGAAGTGAGTCTTCCTATTGTAAAAGGACCGAAGGTTGTATGCCGTGTCGGAACAAATGACAATTTGTCCAAAATTGCATTTTTCCTAACTATACAAACCTGAGGTCCTTTTACACATAGCCCCACCTCATGCCACCCCTCACTCTGCAGTTTTTGCTTGGGCCAAAAGCAAAAGTGATTTGTTTACCGTCCCCAGTCGCGCGCGCGCTGCCTGTCGGACAAGCAGTTAACTACCGAACCCTTGTTCGAAAGCTTACGACCTATCCAGCTGCCGCTAGTACCTTTCCTATTGTAAAAGGACCTCAGGTTTGTATAGTTAGGAAAAATGCAATTTTGGACAAATTGTCATTTCAAGAGGTTCCACCAAAACTTGTCCGCTCTAGCTCTGACAGGGTTCAGACTGTCCGGAATCTTGTCAGAGCGAAAGGATTTTCAAGAAGAGCTGCAGAAGCTATCGCTCGTTGTAGGAGAGAGTCTTCTAACAAAACTCTATCAAGGGAAGTGGAGGAATCTTCAGAGAGTGTGTAAAGTGCTAAAGTCTCTACTTCTGCGACCTCTTTAACAGAAATAGCAGATTTTCTTCTATTTCTTAGGAACTCTAAGAACTGGCTCCTTCGACGATCAGAGGATATAGAGCCATGCTCTCTTCGGTTTTTCGACATCGAGGTTTGGATATTTCCTCCAATTCAGATCTGTCGGACCTCATTAGGTCTTTCGAAACCACTAAGCTCCCGCAAGATACAGTGGCTTGGAACTTAGATGTGGTGCTTAAGTTCCTCATGGGGCCACCGTTTGAGCCTTTGAAGTCGGCTTCACTCAGGAACTTGACTAAGAAGGCACTCTTTCTTATTGCAAATAGCTTCTGCTAAGCGTGTCAGCGAATTGCACGCTATAGACAAAAGAGTCGGTTTCTCTCAAGGCAATGCTGTATTTTCGGTATCTTTGACCTTTCTAGCCAAAAAAATGAGAATCCTTCTAATCCTTGGCCGAGGAGTTTTGTGGTAAGGAACTTATCCAATTTGTTGGACATGGAGAGGAAGAAAGGCTCTTATGTCCAGTCAGGGCTATTAAGCAGTATCTGTTTTGCCACTAAGGGTATTAGAGGACAATCTTCTAAGCTCTGGACCTCGGTTTCAAAATCCCTCTCGTCCTCTTTCTAAGAATGCTATATCGTTTCTTTATTAGAGAGCTTATCAGGGAAGCTCACTCGCAGTCCGAGAACGACAATCTTTCGTTCTGAGAGTTAAAGCTCACGAGGTTAGAGCAGTGGCAACTTCTTTAGCATTCAGAAAGAATTTATCTTTAGCTTCGATTCTTCAGAGCACGTTCTGGAGATCGAATTCGGTTTTTGCGAGTCATTATCTCAAAGAGATAGAAACGGTTTTCGAGAATTGTAAAACGTTAGGTCCGGTGGCGGTTTCTGGCATGGTGTTGGGAGAAACGGCACAGGGTCCGTCACCTCTATGCTAACTTTTCACCTTGAATAGGTTGTCGAGTTCAAGGGAAGCTGGGGGTACTGAGTACCTGGGATACTCACCAGTCTGTTAGGTCAGATTTTACAATGGTTGGGTATATATGTTTTTAAATCTGGTGTTGGTGACAAATGTTTTGTATGATTGAATTTCTGGTCTTAGCCCAGGGCAAGGAGGGCAATCTTTGTTGTTACTATCCTCCGTCAGTCCAGCCTTGACTCGCTTGAACTACGGAAGGATTCCACTCCTGTAGAGGCTAACTTGGTCAAATTCCAATTCCTCTACAATAGTAAGAAGAACCAGCACCGACCAGAGGCAGTACAGTCTGCTGTAGCTCTCTTACAAGGTAAGGTACAACAGACACCTTGAGTGTTTACTCGGTATTGCAATAAAATGTAACCATTTAAAAATACTAGTGGTCCACTGAATCCCACCTTCCCATAAATGTGTAATCAGCTCTATAATTGTTCGGTAAGACACTACAATAAAAATGAAATTTTCATTATTAAAATGAAGTTTTATTGTATACTTACCGAACAATTATGATTATACCCACCACCCTCCTCCCCACCCTTAGGTGGACGGACGGGCAGAAAGAATTGGATTCACCTGGGGCAGTTGTACCTGGTTCTCCCGCGAGTGGAGGGAGATGACGTCATCACCACCAGTGTTGGCGACGCCGACGCGCTAAATTTGAATTTAGTATCCTGCCGCTCGTGGAAATCACGGCTCTATAATTGTTCGGTAGTATACAATAAAACTTCATTTTAATAATGAAAATTTCATTTTTATCCTTACTGCCATCACAACTGAAACACCACAGTGCTTATTTGATTGTAATTACACATGTTTTGGTCTTAATTCACTCCAAATTGCACTTGAACCACGTTGCTGTTCCTGTTCCTAAGCACTCGCTCCACAAACACAATTACGAGCAGCAGATGACTACACTGTTTATGAGGTACAAAGCTTTATTCCCATAATTGTTTACTTTACTCATTATTTAGTTTAACTTTACTTTGTTACTTCAAAATGTTTATTTAATTCGTGTCTTTATTCCCTTTATTGCAACCAAATTAACCCCGAAAAATTACAAATGTTTCTGATGTACTTAGGAGCAGACGATGCGATGAATAAATGACTCATCGTTGTCAATCTAGTGGAGCTTCACATATACGCCAATGCATTTACAAACTGTTTCCATGAATTCTAGTTGTCATAGTAATGCAGTAATGATAAAATTGCTATAATATGTATACATATACTACAAATAGATACGCTAATTTCACTTATTTCCCCGGTTTTGTGTAAGTCTTATACCCAGTTTGGAGGGTAAACACATACCAATTGACAACACTTGATATACAATTGAAGAGCGCAAAACACCGCAAAGAATGCCGTAGTTCCCTTGGATAAGCACTGGTTAGAGGTCGGGTTTACGATTGTTGTGATGAAAATGCCCAGCGTCTAAGGGTACAAGTAGTGTGCGGATTTAGCACAGGAAATGGGAAGTTTGTTGACACAAGCGACTCTGCAAACATCGAGATGGCGTCAATCTTCTAAACTTTTTTAATTGTAAGTAAAAATTTCGAAAGCGTCTTGGGGGTACTGTGCACAGCGTTGGCCACACTTTTCATTACCCTCTGTTTAAATCTTAAAATATGGCCTTAATTTCTATAACTGTGGAAAAATTACTTGCTTCAAACTGATGACCATCTCCGGTGTCAGGACGTGTTGAGGTATATACTTTTTCGAAGGGTGGCCAAACACGCGGTAGTCAGTGAGTTAGCCAGTCCAGTCGGTTGTTTACCCTAAATCTAAATAATAACTCCTTGTCGGGTATTTCTTTGGATATTACAGTTTCCTATAGTATTCGGGTTGCTTATTAAGAATTTACCGTTATTTTTGGGCGGTCGACTGTAATTAACCCCCAGGGGCCAGTACTAAACATGGTGAAATACATTGGACGCCCAATCCCTAGTGGATGTCGTATTCGCAGTTACGTTCTTTGCAGTCTGTGCGGAGTTATTCTTTAGAATTACTCAGTTTTGTTGGATGTTGCTTACAAGACCAAACAAAATTAATTTGTTCCGATACGTAATACAAACCATCGGTCCTTTAACAATAGGAATGTAATCAGCAGCAGCTGGAACCGGTTGTAAGCTTCGAACAAGGTGGTTAGTTAGTTAACTGCTTGTCCGATAGTCGGCTGTCCCGGCTGAGTGGGAGGTGAAGCTTCACTTTGCTTTTGGCCGCGTTGGGTGTCAGACATGTTGTTCGCTGCTCTGCCTGCTGAGTCGTATGCTGAGGATTCTTCATACTATCGTGAAGTTTTTTTCCCGAACTTTCCCTTTTTCTGAGTGCTTGAGTTGGAATACGTGAGTACTTGGTTTTTTTGTATTTTGTGTTGTGCTCGTGGATTGTGTTTATAATGGATTGCTGCGAGCTGGAGAGAGACCCCCCTCCGCCCCCCCGATTATCCGCAGATTGTGCCCTGGCGTGGAGGGCCGTAAGTGTGGGGCCTTCAGATCTCTATTGGGGGTTGATCCTCTTGAATTGTGCACTTAGTGTCAAGGGCGTGAATGGTCACGCACCGAGTCATGTGAAGTTTGTATTCATTGGTCGGGGGAGCAGTGGGAGCGCTACGAGGGGAGGAAGAAGGTGCGTAAGCTGGTCAAGGAGTCATCGGAGGGCTCTCCAGTTACTCCTTTGGTCACGGACACGTCTTCCTCCTTCTTCCCTCCGTCGCAACTCCCACATATGGCTCCTTCCCCTTGGGGGGGTGTGTCTCGTTCCTTCTCTTCTCTCAATCAGTCGAGCGTAGAGGAGGGAGCAAGACACCCCGACGTTCAGTTGTACTCGGGGTCTTCTGTTCGCTCAGGGTGGGACCTGTCTCCCCCGGGTGAGAGGTAACCCCCCCTACTAACTCGACTATTCCTTCCTCGGGTAAGCCTGCCGCTGGGGACGATCTCGGCCAGGTCTGGTACTCGCTGAGGCTCCAGGGGACACCGAGCGTTCAGGGGCTGCTGTACCATCTTGCACAGGGTTCCAGGCCGGTAACCCATGGTCCGGTGACGCTTACCACCACTACCGTGTTGATGCTAGGGTATGCTGCGCCCCCTCATCTGGTACATATGCAGCATGTGACCATGATGACCCTAACAGCTGCAGTGCAGGCTCCGCTGTTGGGTCTGCAGAGGAGGGAAGTCACCCTGCCGCCTGGTTTTGCCGCTCTTGCTCCAGCCCCTGATTTTTGGTGTCCCAAGAACTCGCCTCTTGACCTGCTGCTAGTGCCCAGGATGTCGCTGGCTCCAGTATCGCCTCCTGTTCCTGTGTCTGCTGTTCCAGTACCTGCTGTTCCTGTACCAGTCCCTGCCGTCGTCATTCCTGCCCATGGTGTTGCTGCCCCCACCGCAGGTCCCTCCGGACAGGTGCAGCCGGGCCCTGTTGCTTTGGCAACTGCCCTGGCTCCGTCCTGGATGGAGGACTTGACGGTGGTCCTGAGGAAGCTGATCAAGAAGAAGAGGAAGGTGTCGTCGTCGTCTTCGTCGTTGTCTGCAGCCGCCTCTTCCCCTTTGACTTCCAAGGCCCCACAGCCGAGGAAGAAGAAGGTAGCCTTCTCCCCCCCTAAGAAGTCTCGCTCAGAGACCTCTAAGGGTCTGTCCCACTCTGGTGAGAGAGTTGGGGCTTCCGCTGGTCCTCTTGTTCCTTCAGGAACGGGGCCTGTCTCTCCTTCCGCAAGGAAGAAGACGGGAACCAGAGGAGTACCGGCTAACACCGGTACCTCCTCGCCTGGCGCCAGAGGTTCTGCCTCTCGTTCGCGAGAGGTACTGAGTGTATGGTCGCCCACGGGTGACCGTGCCGCCAGGGTCCAGGCAGCCGAGCCTGCTCGCCGCCAGGACCCAGGCACGGAGTGGAAGACTGGGGGGGGGTCGCCCAGGCGACTCCCGCCAGACCAGCGATCGCTCTCATTGTGATCTGCCAGTCCCCAGGGTTGACGCGACGGTCCCATTGGACTGTACACGGGCTGAGGCGAGGAAGAGGTCCCTCGGTCGCCAGAACCAGCCTCGGCTGGTCCAGGCACCGTGGCGCGCTGTGAGGGCAGGTCTTGCTCCCACCGTGACGGTGGACTCTACCAGTCCCCTGACCGGTTTTCCCCAGGGGAGCCGCGCGACTAGCCCTGCAGCTCGATCGTTATTGCGGGTTGGTGATCACCTGCAGCCCCCCTGGATGCCGGTTCTGCCGGTGGGCAGGGGGGAGCATCAGGTCTTCCTCTAACTTTAACTTTCTTGGGCTACACCGGGAAGAGCGAGGCGATCAGGAGCGATCACGAGGAGTGCGCTTCTTGCGCTACTTGGATGGGCTTGATGGCCCATCTCCTCAGGACGCAGTCACTCCCGAGATCCAGAGGGCTTTCGCAGAGGTTATTGCGCTGATTCGTCAGCACAATGACCTCGGGGAAGGATCGGCACTCCTGCCCTCCGAGCCTACGTCTAGGCTTGAGTCGTTTTGGGGTCCTAAGAAGGAACCCAGGACGACGGTGGGTCTGCCCCGATCAGCCTTGGCCAACAGTGTGCTGGGCCAAGTGGACTCTCTCGTCTCTGGACAGGAAGGATCGCTTCGGTCCGGCAGGTCGTACAAGCTCCTCCTCCCCCCCCCCCCCCCCCCCCCCTCTACCATGACACAGGTGCTTCTACTTGCCTTCGGAGGACCCTCTGCTGCCGAAACAGGTTAACCCGGAGCTAGCTAGGCTAACTCTGGGGGTGTCCCTTCAGCACCTGCTTTCAGAGAACCTCTGGTTCTCGCAGCAAGAGGCATTGGCGTTGGAATCGACTACTATGGCAGCATTCCAAGCAGTCTCCTGGTTAGACCTGTGGTCCCTCACAGTGTCTAAGGTCGCGGCCTCCTAGGGAAACATCAATCCCGAAGGAGACCCAGCTTTCGGGAGACTGTGCCAGTCTGGAGGTAGGGCGATTTCCTACCTGGCCCACCAGATGGTTAACCTGTGGGCCAACCTGGTACTGAGGCATAGGGACGCAGTCCTCACTTGGGTCACTAGGTCGGCAGGGCACGAGGCGGCTTTAGGTCTACGGAACGGACCGGTGCAGAGTTCCCCCTCTCTCTTCCCCAGAGAGATGGTGAACGCTGCGGTGGAACAATGGCGCACTGATGACAGTGACCGCTTGTTTCACCAGGCAGTCTCGAAGGGGGTTGGGCAGCCTCGAGCCACTGCGGCCAAGCCCAAGAGCTTGGCTAATGCTTCCTCTGCGGCTAAGACGACGGCCTCGTCGAAGCCGAAAGGAAAGACTCAGCCTTCGACATCTTCTGCAAGGAGTGATCGTCACCAGCCCTCTTTCTCCCGAGGAGGAGCCGGGAAGAAGAAGTCGAAGAGAGGAAAACGCTAGGGACGGCATTCCTCCTCACCTGCTGCTGGAAGTGGGGTGTTGCCTGGCGAGCCATTGGGCAACTTGGCAGCACTATGGAGCCTAGACCTGGATAGTGGATGTCCTTCGGGAGGGATATCTACTACCCTTCGAGTAGCGGCCACCCCTCACCTCCAACCCAGTCCATCTTCAGACGCACGTTCCCGGTTCGGCCTGGGACATGGAGCTTCGGCAAGAAGTGGAAGCCATGCTGAGCAAACGAGCTGTGGAGATCGTATGGGATCAGTCGCCGGGCTTCTACAGTCGACTTTTCCTGGTGGAGAAGTCCTTGCGGGGCTGGCGCCCGGTGATAGATCTCTCTCCCTTGAACCGATTCGTTCAGTGCTTGAATCCATCAGGGAGAACGATTTCATGCTCTCTGTGGACTTGAAGGGCGTGTATTTCCAGATACCCATCCATCAGTCCAGGAAGTACCTCCGCTTCATTCTCGACGGACGGGATGGTGTACCAATTCAGGGCACTTTGTTTCGGTCTCTCAACCGCCCCACAGGTGTTCACGCGAGTGTTCACTCTGGTGTCGGCTTGGGCCCACTCGGTAGGGATATGTCTTCTGAGGTATCTCGACGATTGGTTGGTCCTGGCTACAGGACAGGGATCGACTCCTCGAATTCTACCGTGATATAGGGATCGTAGTGAATTTTGAGAAGTCAGATCTCGAGCCCAATCAGAGGATGAAGTACCTGGGCATGCTGATCGATACGGTAGCAGGGTGAATCTTCCCCGCAGACTCGCGGATCAGCAGGTTTAGCGAGGCAGCCGGACGGTTCCTGTCCCTACAGGAGCAGCCAGCTCAGCAGTGGCAGGTCATGATCGGCCACCTGTCGTCTCACGAGAAGTTGTTCCCTCACAGGTGTCTTCACCTGCAGTCTCTTCAGTGGAGACTAAAGGAGAGTTGGTCACAGGCAAAGGACCCCCCGTGCTTCCCTGTGTCTCTCACGGAGGAGGTGAGGCAAGACCTCGTCTGGTGGCTGGACAACGGGAACCTCGTAAGCCTCTTTGCACCGTACCCCCCCCCCCCCCCCCCGTATTTGTCGTGCAGTTACCCTCCTCTGTATCGAAGATTCAGAGAACCCGTCTGTTGTCCTCTTCTCCTTTTGGCGATTTCCTTTTCGATATGTCTGTGCTTTCTGAGGTTTTGAAGGAACATAAAGGTGATGCTTCTTCCCAAGCTCACTGGGCCTTATCAAGAGCTTTTTCCTCTGGTCTTCCTCCCGTTCCTTCAAGGAGTAAGCGTAAGTTTAGGACTAGATCTGTACCTTCTGCTCCAACCCAACAACCTCCTTCTGGCTCTTTTTTCCAGAGTACATCTCAGGTTGCTGGTGCCTCTACTTCATCCTCTGGTGCTCACCCTTTGAAACGCGGGAGAGGTTCTTGGCGTGGCTCTAAGGGCAGAGAAAGAGCTCAACCTCCAGGAGGACCTTCTTCTTCCTCCTTGTCTCTGTGTAAGAATTTTCGGAAGTAGGAGTTATCACCTCGCCTGGAGACCGCAGTAGGAGCTTGTCTCTCCCGCCATTGGTTAGCTTGGCAGGGGAGAGCGGTGGATGCTTGGGTGGTGGAGGTCCTGAAGGAAGGTTACAAGATCCCTTTTGTTTCCAGACCTCCACTTTCCAATCGTCCTCTCGAGTTCAGCAGTTATTCCCCTCACTCAATCAGGGGTCAAGCCTTGGAGAAGGAGCTTTCGGCCCTCTTGGAGAAGGATGCCATAGAGCGAGCTCCTCCTTCTCCGGGTTTTACTCTCGGATGTTTGTAGTTCTAAAGGCCTCGGGTGCCTGGCGCCCCATCATAGATCTTTCGGTCTTGAACAAGTTCATTCTAAAGTCCAAGTTCAGGATGGAGACGGTCCAGACTGTTCTTTCACCCGTCAGGAGGGGTGACTGGATGATTTCCATCGATCTGCAGGATGCTTATCTGCAAATCCCCATCCATCCAAGAAGCAGACCTTACCTTCGGTTTTTCACGGACTCGGGAGTCTTCCAGTTCAAGAACCTTTGTTTCGGCCTCACCACTGCTCCACAGGTCTTTTCTCGGGTGATGGCTCCTGTTTCAGCTACTATTCTGCATCAGTTAAATGTAAGAATGCTTCGGTATCTGGACGATTGGCTAGTCCATGCCGAATCTCTAGAGAAATGTCTCCGGTCGAGGGAGATAGTTCTGTCTCTTGTGTCGAGTTGGGCATTCGTGTCAACTTCGACAAGTCCAATCTAATCCCTTGCCAGATCATGACTTATCTGGGGATTGTTTGAATTCCCAGATTTTGAAGGCTTCTCCCGCTCGAAAAACGGATAGACAAGCTTCTGAGTCTGATCGAAGAATTTTTGTCCTCCGTAACGCAGCCAGTTTCTCTTCGGAGGTCTCTCCTGGGCCATTTGTTATCCCTCATCCAACTGGTTCCGGAGGTTGTTCAGAATGAGGTCCCTTCAGTCGACACTTCGCCAGTCATGGGATTTCGTGTCCGAGGACACGATAGTCGCCTCTTCTCCACAATGTCAGAAGGATCTCTGTTGGTGGATGCAAGTTCACCGCCTCAAGTCAGGGCATCTCTTCTTTCGGTTCCTCCGGACCTAATGTTTTGGTCAGACGCCCTGGATCAAGGTTGGGGCGCACACCTGGGCTCCGAAGCCGCTTCGGGCCTTTGGTTAGAGGAGGAGATGGATCAGTCATAAATTGGAGGGAACTAAGGGCAGTGTACCTAGGCCTTCTTTTCAATTTCAGGATCAACTGTTGGAGTCGGTTGTCGCGATCTTTGTCGACAACACCACAGCAGTCTCGTACTTGGAGAAACCAAGGCGGCACACAGTCGGATCTTCTCACTCAAGAAGCCCGATCAATCCTGTGTTGGGCAGAAGACAGGGGGAGTACGTTGGCCCCGTCTCAGTTTATCCTGGGCCATCACAACGTCTTAGCAGACGGCCTTTGTCGAGACCGAACGAAGTTCAAGGGTCGGAATGGACACTTTGCCAGGAAGTCTTCGACAGCCTCAGGAAGAAATGGCCTGTCACAGTCGATCTGTTTGCCACCACCCACTGAATTTTTGGTGCCAGATATTCTTCCGCCCCTACCAGACTCCTCAGAGTGCTGGGACAGACTCTCTTTTGCAGGACTGGGAGGGACTTCAAGCCTATGCTTCCTCCGTTTTCTCTGGTGAGGTCAGGTCCTCAACAAAGTGGAGGGGCAACCAAGCGTCTGGATCTCACCTTGATCGCCCCTTCTGGCCACAGAAAGGAGTGGTTTCCCGACCTTCTGGAAGCACTGGTGGAACCCCCCATTCGCCTGCCAGAGAGACCAGATCTTCTCAAACAACCCCATTTTCATCGGTTCCATCAGAGGCTCCACATGCTTCATCTTCATGGCCTGGAGACTGTCAGGAGGTTTCTCCAAGCACGAAGGGTTCTCCTCCAGAGTGGCGCGACAGTTGGCTCTTGCCAGACGGCAATCAACCAGAGTAAATTATCAGGCTGAATGGTCGGTTTACAGACGTTGGTGTAAGTCTCAAGGACATTCAATTTCTAGATCTTCCTTACCGAAAGTAGCGGAGTTTTCAGTTCATTTACATCATGACAGGGCCTGTCACCTTCATGCATTAAGGGTTATCAGGTCTAATCTTTCCTATGTTTTTAAGGCAAGGCTCCCTGAGATCTCTTCATCTTATGTCATTAGAGATTTACTTCGATCTTTTTCCCTATCTCGACCCAGGCCGCAGTGTTCGCCTCGACATGGGATGTTAACAAAGTCCTTTCAAGCCTTAAGGTTCCCTCCATTTGAGCCTCTGAATTCTGCCAAATTTAGGGACCTCTCTTCTAAGACACTCTTCCTTGTCTCGCTGGCTACAGCCAAGAGGGTGGGTGAACTGCAAGCACTCTCTTTTCTGGTTGCCAGATTTGGACAAGACATGATTTTGTCATACCTTCCTGAATTTGTTGCAAAGACTGAATCGTCTGATAATCCCATTCCCAGGTCTTTCGTACTGAAGTCGCTGGTCGACTTTGTCGGTAATTTAAATGAGGAATTAGTTCTTTGCCCTGTTAGGGCGCGCTCATGCTATTTACCGCCGCACGAAGGACATTCAGGGTCGTCCGTCCCCGTCATCTGTTTGTTTCACCCGAAACCCTGTCAAGAGACCTATTTCAAAGAATGGTGGGTATCCTTTTTTCTCAGAGATCTGATCGTTAAAACTGGTGGTTCGGCTGCCGGGGAAGACCAAACGCCGAGAGCACACAGTATTAGAGCAGTTGCTACATCAGTAGCTTTTATGAAGAACGTCTCAGTCGCCAAGGTGCTTGAGGGGCTGGCGACTTGGCGTTCTAATTCTGTTTTTTGCTCTTTTACTTGAGGGGATATTTCTCTAGTTCTAGGCGACCTTCGTTCTTTGGGCCCGTTGGTGATGGCAGGACAGGTCGTCAGACAGGAGAATTAGGTAGTCTTCCTGTTTTACGTTTGGTTGCTACCTGTATATTATTCATTAATTTTTGTTTTGTTGTATATATTTTTTGTTTTTGTTTTTTGTATTATAACCCATGGCAGTTTTTGACGTAGTTATAATGGGAATTAGGCAGTTTGGTATTTAGGTGGTGTTGATGACAAGGACTGACTGCTTGGCAACTCATGCTGCTTCCATTGTCAGTGTGAAATGTTACCAGCCACTGGGTTGTCGGCACTGGCGACTACGCTTCTCCCAGAGTCGATGCCGACCTAGGACTAGCCACTGGTTCGCTTGTCCTGGCGACTCCTGCTTCTCCCACTGTCCTGGACAGGGAATTAGTCGATGGATCGTCTGCAGTCATCTGGTGACTCGCTCACCATCTACTTTTTGTCTCACCTGTTTTCTCGGAGTCAGACACTCGTGCGAGATCAGGCAACATTTAGTAGCCCTGAGTTTCTTGTTGACGAAGTTGGTTGCGTTGATACACCCCCGATGATCGTGTAACATGAGACCAGGTTGGACTGTCAGGCATTCGTCCTTCGGGACTGAATCGCCTTTTTGCTCCGCGCTCCTTTCTCTTGGCACCAGAAAGCTCGAGTTAGGAATTGCTCATGAGCCAATTCGTTGCTGGCGACGTTGGGTTGCGTTGATACACCCCCAAGGTTTGCTTAGCTTTGAATCGCCCAGACAGTCCAGACACTCATTCTTCAGGGAAAGAATAGTGCTTGATAGTCTTCAGGGTGCAGCCTTGCTGTCCTCGATTCGTCTGACTGGTCACCTGGTCGGCCACCTGACTTTAGTACAGACTATGCACTTACTCCTTGTCCTGTGCTACCGCAGTTTGGTGGCATTATGGTAGGAGACTTTGAGTTGTTAGTATCTTAGACCTTGGGTTGAGTTTTGACTGCCTATGATATATATTTCTTTGATTGCTTTCTTCTATTCTGTCCGAAGGGGAAATTGTATTCAGATTCCCTCCTACTTTTCAATGTGGTTAATCGGGCTTGATAAATTATATTAAGGTAATGTTTATTAATATGGAATTTTTATTCTAAAATTAATTTTTATACATTCAACTTCCCTTCCAGATATATACTTAGCTATAGACTCCGTCATCCCCGACAGAAATTCAAATTTCACGGCACACGCTACCGGTAGGTCAGGTGATCTACCGCCCTGCCCTGGGTGGCAGGACTAGGAACCATTCCCGATTTTCTTTTTTCACCGGCAATTGATCTTCTTGACTGACTTTTGGTGACATATCTGGATTGTTGGATTGGCATACGCTTTTGTGGACTGTTTTGTGGACTTGCTTTGGATTTTTCTTAAAAATGTCTGACGCTGGAATGGTTGTGAGACGTGTGAATGTAGGCTGTAAGGTGAGGTTGCCGAAAGCTTCGGTAGACCCTCACACTGTATGCAAGGGTTGCAGGGAATATGAATGTTCTTTCACTAATACTTGCAAGGAATGTGAGAATTTGAGTGAGAGAGAATGGAAGAATCTAACTACTTATTTGAAAAAGTTAGAGAGAGAAAGAGTGAGGAAAGCTTCTTCTAGAAGTTTGAGTAGTTCTAGATTGAATGAACTAGTTCCTAGTTTGGGATCTTCCCCAATTGTAAGAATTGCTACTTCTCCTTCCTTTTCAGCCTCTTCACCTATTGCAGATCCTGTAGATTCGGCAAAAGAACTTGCGGATCTAAAAGCAGCCTTCAAGACCATGGAAAACAAAATGGCTGCCCTGCAAGGTAAGGCTATTGATGTTACAGTGGACAGTGATGTGAGTGTCCCCAGTGTAGTGGAGGGGGCATCTGGTCGGCTCCGCAACGCTCCCAGGTCTAGACCTCTTCCAAGCTCACATGCCCAGAGGAGAAGGAATGTCAAAAACCGTAAGGAGGTTGTGGAGAATCCCCACCGATCAGGTGTCCCTTCGGCAGGTTCTGTGACACCCCAGACTGCCAGGGATCGCTATTGTAAAAGTGTCCTGCGTGATTGTTTTTCATCGTCGGGGTCTTCGTCTCCTAGACGTGATTGGAGGGATTCGGATCGCTCGCGTCCACTGAAGAGGAGTTGGAAGGCTCCGACTATTGACTCGAGCCCGGAACACTTCCCTGAGGAGTCTCCTTCGGAGGTTAAGAGGGCAAAAAGAGCCATATTGTCACCCGTAGTTAGAAGGAGTCAGGAGGTGGAGCCCATGGACTCCTCCCCTCCTCCTTCTCCTCCTCCCGAAGAGGATAAAGAGGAGGTCACTAAAAGATTTCTAGTTTCCATGCAGGAACAGATATCGTCTTTGGTAGGAGTGCTTTCAAAGGAGCCTCCTCGAAGGAAAGATACTTCCCTTCCCATCAAGAGGTCCTCCAGACGTGTGGAGGTACCTGCCGCCAGGATCGATGGTCCTACTAGAGGTGAGGCTCCTAGCAAGAGCGAGGAGTCAACCAAACGTAAGGAGTCATCCAAGCGCAAGACTCTTATCAGTTGCGAGGAGCTGATCAGGTGTCTGGCACCAGCCAGGAGTGAAGAGTCACCCAGGAGGCAGGAGCCAAGAGCCAGGAGCGAAGAGTCTCTCAGGAGTCAGGAGTCAGGAGTCAGGAGTCAGGAGTCAGGAGTCAGGAGTCAGGAGTCAGGAGTCAGGAGCAGGAGTCAGGAGTCAGGAGTCAGGAGCAGGAGTCAGGAGTTCAGGGAGTTCAGGAGGTTCAGGAGTCAGGAGTCAGGAGTCTGAGTTCTTCCATGAGGCAAGATCCGAATAGACTCGTATCTGGAATCGATGACTCCTCTCCAGACAGAAGCTCCTCTCCTTCGGATCGTAGGTGGTCTTGGAAAGACTCTTCCTCCAAACGAGAACTTTCTCCTTCTTCGGATCGGGGTTTGGATGAGTTGTCTGATGACGAGCTTCCTACAAATGAGGGACTCGAATTACAAGACTTTAGCCTCCTTGTTACTGCAAGAGTTTGGAAGACTCTCTTAGTCCAGCCGCTCCTCCTTCTCCTCGTTCTCTCTTTTCTAGTACGACTACTGTGAAATCCTCGGCCTTCCTGAAAATGAAACCAGCGATTTCAATGAAAAAGGCCCTCCAATCTTTGGATTTTTGGATGGGCACTAAGAAAGAGTTGGGCAAAACAGTATTCTGCATGCCTCCTTCCAAACTCCATGGAAAGAGAGGTATTTGGTACGGGACAGGAGAGACTATGGGTCTTTCTCTTCCTGCATCGGCAGACGCTGACTTTGCTAATCTAGTTGATGCCTCCAGACGACACTCTTTAGTCTTGGTCAGATTTACGTGGAGCATTTCAGAATTGAACCACTTTCTTAAGGGACTTTTCATCACTTTAGAAGTGTTCAATTTTCTGGATTGGTCTCTCGGAGTTTTGGCTAATAAGTCTAAGGACCCGGAATTTCTTAAAAACCCAGAAATTCTCCATAGCGTCCTGTCTTGCATGGACAAGGCGGTACAAGACGGTTCGGGAGAAGTTGCTAACCTATTTGGAGCTGGTCTTCTAAAAAAGAGATCAGTTTATGGATCCCTTTTATCCAAAGCTGTTTCTCCGAGCCAGAGGACAGCGTTATTGTTCACCCCTCTGTCAGATCATCTGTTTCCTTCTCACTTAGTGAAAGATATATCTCGCTCGCTAACTGAGAAGGTGACACAAGACCTCCTTGTTCAAACTTCTAAGAAGAGTCGCCCTGTAGTGTCGACGAGTAAAAAGGACTCTCGTCCTCCTCAGCAGCCCTTTCGTGGAAGTGCAACGGCTCGTCCCCCTTCCAGAAAGAAGAGCTCTGATAAGAGAGGAAGGTCTTCCTTCAGGCCATTCAAGAAAGGAAAGTGACTTGATCCTCCAAGCACCAGTAGGCGCCAGACTCCTGAACTTTGCAGGAGCCTGGGCAAAAAGGGGTGCCGACTCTTGGTCAGTTTCAGTCCTAAAGAAAGGATACGTAATCCCCTTCGAAGACAGTCCTCCCCTAACCTCTACACCTCGGGAACTGTCAGCGAGGTACAGAGACCCTGTAATGAGAAATACTCTCCTTCAAATGGTGGAACAAATGTGGGAAAAGGAGGCCATCGAACTTGTACAGGAATCCACTCTCCCCGGGATTTTCTACAATCGGCCATATTTCTTCAGTACCAAGGCATCGGGGGGGGAGGGGGTGGAGGCCAGTTACTGGACGTAAGCGCTCTGAACCGCTTTGTTCAGAAAAAGAAGTTCCGTATGGAAACGTCCGCCTCAGTAATGTCAGCACTTCGTCCAGGAGATTGGATGGTCTCTCTGGACTTGCAAGATGCATATTTCCACGTTCCCATTCACCACTCGTCAAAGAAATATCTTCGGTTCATGATAGGAGGCAAGATTTTTCAGTTCAGGGCTCTGTGTTTCGGCCTGTCTACAGCTCCACAGGTCTTCACCAACCTGATGGCGAATGTAGCAAGATGGCTTCACCTAGAGAGGGAATAAACATCTCCCCTCTACTTAGACGACTGGCTGATCAGGGCCAAGTCGGAGAATCAGTGCTTGGAGGACCTATTGATAACAAGAAATATGGTAGAATCTCTGGGATTACTCGTGAACCTCGAGAAGTCGCAACTGATCCCCAGCCAGAACTTTGTCTATCTGGGGATTCAGATGGATTCTCGGGGTTTTCGGGTATTTCCTTCGCGAGAGAGAATCACTCGAGGTTTGTCAAGAATCTCGAGCTTCTTAGAGAGAGAGAGCAGTTCAGCGAGGGATTATCTGAGCCTTTTAGGGACTCTGTCCTCGCTAGAAAAGTTCTTCTCTCTGGGGAGGCTTCACCTTCGCCCTCTTCAGTTTTTCCTGAAAGAGGTGTGGAGTTGGAAGACGGGACAACTCTCGGACACTTTCCCGATTCCACAAGAGATAAAAAATCACTTAAGGTGGTGGATCCTTCCTCTACAGAAGGACGAAGGCGTGTCACTTGCCCTGCAGAACCCCAGCCAAGTGTTATTTTCCGACGCTTCGGAGTCGGGATGGGGAGCGACGCTAGGAGCAAGGGAGGTGTCAGGCACCTGGACAAAGGAACATGTGTCCTGGCACATCAATTGCAAAGAGCTAGTAGCCATACACCTGGCCTTAAGATTCTTCGAGGAGATAGTCAGAGGCGGAGTGATTCAGATAAACTCGGATAAACTCTGGCTTACATACGCAAGCAAGGAGGGACTCATTCATTCTCCCTCTATCAGATAACAAAGGACCTGTTAACCTGGACAGAGGAAAGAGGCATAACTCGCCTCACAAGATTTGTGCAAGATGGGAATAGATGAGAGCGGACAGACTAAGCAGGAGGAATCAGGTCCTTCCCACAGAGTGACTCTACACACAGAAGTGTGCCGAAGTCTGTGGTCCCTGTGGGGGAGGCCTCACATAGACCTGTTTGCTACGTTCCTCTCCAAAAGAGTAGAGATCTTTTGCTCTCTAGTAGAGGATCCAAGAGCCTTTGCAATAGACGCGTTTCTCCTGGATTGGTCGGGCCTAGACGCCTACGCCTTTCCCCCGTTCAAAATCCTGGGGGAAGTACTCGGGAAATTCGTAGCTTCAAAGGGCACGAAGTTGACCCTCATAGCCCCATTTTGGCCAGCCCAAGAATGGTTCACGGAGGTACTGGAGTGGATAGTGGACTTCCCCAGATCTCTGCCAAGCAGAGCAGATCTACTCAGACAACCCCACTTCGAGAGGTTTCATCACAACCTCCCTGGTCTCGCTCTGACTGCCTTTCGACTATCGAAAGACTTGTCAGAGCGAGGGGTTTTTCTCGCAAGGCTGCAGGCGCTATCGCTCGAGCCCGCAGATCTTCAACGAGAAGAGTATACCAATCTAAGTGGGAAGTCTTTAGGAGGTGGTGTAAGAGTAAGAAGCTGTCCTCCTCCAGTACCTCTATAGTTAACATTGCCGATTTCCTCCTTTTTCTGAGAGAGGAATCGCACCTTTCCGTGTCTACAATCAAAGGATACAGAAGTATGCTGTCTTCAGTATTCAGGAATCGAGGGCTAGAGATTGCAGAGAACAAGGATCTTCATGATTTGATTCGGTCCTTTGAAACTTCAAAATCAGCATCTCCTAGAACACCTAGTTGGAATCTGGACGTGGTCCTGAAATTCCTTGCCTCAGATAAATTCGAGCCTCTACATCTGGCCTCCTTCCGCGATGTCACTAGGAAATGTTTATTCCTGTTGTCTCTCGCGACGGCCAAGAGGACGAGCGAATTGCACGCTCTGGACTCCACAGTGGGATTCAAAGGAGATGCGGCTATCTGTTCGTTCCAGACATTGTTTCTGGCGAAAAACGAGAATCCATCAAAACCTTGGCCCAGAAGTTTTGAGGTAAAAGGCCTATCTAACCTCGTAGGCAGAGAGACAGAGAGGTCTCTCTGTCCAGTTAGAGCTCTTAAATTTTATTTAGAGAGAAAGAAACAGATGGGAGGATGTCAACAAGGTCTTTGGTGTGCTGTGAAGAACCCCAAAAGACTCATGTCTAAAAATGCCTTGGCCTTCTTTGTGAGAAGCGTGATTTCTGATGCACACAAGAACTGCCCAGATGAATCCTTCGGTCTTCTAAAGGTTAAGACTCGTGAGGTGAGGGCAGTAGCAACGTCCCTGGCGTTTCAAAAGAATATGTCTCTCAGGAATATCATTGAGACTACATATTGGAGGTGCAATTCAGTGTTTGCGTCTCATTACCTGAAGGAGGTGAAAGTGACTTATGAGAAGTGCTTCTCTCTAGGTCCATTTGTATCAGCAGATACAGTTCTGGGTCTTGGAGCAAAGACTGATCCTTAAAATGTACATAAACCCTCTTGTCAGATATGTGCTTGGTTTCCTATTAGCAAGCGTACTGATGTTGCACGGGCGGCTGGTGTCATTGCTCGTAGGGGATCAGGAGGGGTATGTATGGCTAGTAGGGGGGTACAATTTTTTTTTTTTTTTTATGTTTTGTTATAAATGAACGTGTATTTATGTTTCGAGTTTTTGGTTGTTTGTAAGGAGTTCGGGGATAACTCCTTGCAATCTTAGTACTAACATGGATGTTAGGATCAGGTGATCGGGATCGGTGTTGTGCTCCTTGAACAAGGTGTATTGTCATATTAGTGGAATAGCACCCAATGACAAAGGCCTTTAGGCTCTGCCGAGTAAGTGGATAAGACCCCATTGGCAGACCCACAAGAACTCTTAGCCATAGATCAATATCTCGCTGAGGCTCTTGAGGCGAAGCAGACTCCTAGGCAGTAGCCATGAAGTCTTCAGCCTAATCAGGTAGGAACAAGGTTTATTAATACCTGCAACATATGTTGTTTACCTGTCTATTTCAGTAGTCAGCTGTCTCTTACCCACCACCAATGGGTGCTAATCAGCTAAGTATATATCTGGCAGGGAAGTTGAATGTATAAAAATGATATTGTCATGATACAATAAAGTTTTATACATACTTACCTGACAGATATATACGATTAATGGCCCACCCAGCCTCCCCGCAGGAGACAGGTGGAAGAGAAGAAATCTGATTAGAAAACGGGAATGGTTCCTAGTCCTGCCACCCAGGGCAGGGCGGTAGATCACCTGACCTACCGGTAGCGTGTGCCGCGAAATTTGAATTTCTGTCGGGGACGACGGAGTCTATAGCTAAGTATATATCTGTCAGGTAAGTATGTACGTATAAAACTTTATTGTATCATGACAATATCATATTAATAATACTTACCTGTATAATTTATCTAGTCCCACCCATCCTACCCCACGATCTGCCTATCACAACTGATTTGAGGGAAGGTTTTGTATCTGTCAACGACAGTGTTGCCAACTGGCGGACAGAATAGGAGGTAACAGGTAAGTATTATTAATATTAATTTTAGAATAAAAATTCCATTTATACTTTAAAACTGTTTAAATTGGTTTTTCAGACTTTTAATATTATTGGTTATACTAAGCAATAGCTAACTCGCGCGGACTGCAAGGAATGGTCCTGCGAATGCGGAAGCCACTAGGGATTGGTGGTCAAATGTATTTCACTGTTTTTATTTCAGGCAGGGGAGGGGGGGATTAATTATAGTTAACCCCCCAAAATAACGTTAAATTCTTTATAAGCAATCAAAATACGGTAGGAATCTGTAATTTCCAAATATAAATACCCTACACAAAGTTATTGCTTAGATCTACCATACCTATTACGTATTTAGCAAAAAGCAAATTTTATATTAATATTCCTTATAAATGTTTGGTTAACCCATTGCGATTCTACCCATATCAAAAATGTAATAGGAGACTCCTATTTAGTTCTAAGTTAAAAACTGGGATATACAAAAACTTAGCTACCCATTGATAAGACAGCTGAAACAGAGTAAAACAATCTGAAATGGCCTAAAAAGTGAAAGTACGCAGCAAAGTCACAATTCATGTTTATGCTCAGTTGTATGTAACTTATGTAAAAGGCTTTTTCTATGATAGGTTTCAAAGCTTTTGTTTTTCTCCCCATGCAAAATATTTGTGTAATCTTCATTCATTGTAATATAACATTTGTGGTGTTCATTAATTATGAAGTGCAAAGGCCTCTGTGAACTGCAGCCACTCCAGCTTCTGCAAATCTGCACTCTTCGCAAGTCACCCCCCACCTAGTTTTCAGCCAAGTAGTTGTGGATCTTCCAACCCTTGTGGTGCCCAGAATGAATTATGTTATTTATCTTGCCTAAAAGCATCGTAGGAACACCAGTTCTAAACATTGATTTTTTCAGGTTTTTAGGCTGTTTTAGGCCTTTTGATCTGTTTTGGTATTCTTAGATTCCAGGCTAACCTGGGCTTTTTGTTCAACCTTATCTAACCCAATCCTAAAGGTATGGCATTTCACTGGGGTTCCAGTGCTTTGTTTGATATGGGGTTTGTTTTGGGTTAACCAAGAATTTGTGGTGGAAATGAAAATGTATAAGATTTGTCAGAATTACCAAAAAAAATCATAAGAAAAATCATGTTTCCATAGTTTTTGAGTGAATGGTTAAGTTAAATATTATCCATTAATTCACATGATTAGATGAACAACATAATTTTTAGCTTCTTGGATGAAGAAATAATTTTCGTCATTGCTGTCACCTTAAGTTCCATGCAGTGCTTAGGGGCATTTATAAAATTCTGTAACTCATATAATTTCTTACTCGTTTCTTCATCTTACATGGCTCTTCACTTGACTCCAGTGTCTTGTCTCATAGTTCTCATCTAAATAGATCTGGATATTCCAACTCTTCTTGTTTATTTGTTTGGTTTTATGTACAGCCCTCCACAGGCCCTTCTATGTTGTCTAAATAAGTTGCTTCTTATATTTTCTAATTGTTTTCATTGTTTTCTCATCAGTATCATAGCTCTTGCAGAATAGGAGTCTTTAGTTCTTTTTTAAATTGCTTTCTTCTTGTTTGATCTTCACTTCAGGTGGTTTTTTGTTGTACTATAGTCTTGGTGCTCAATGTTCAAATGCTCTCACTTGCCTTACAATTTGTTCTAGGTTCAAATAGCCTATATGCTTCACTTGCAATGTCTGATCACAATATTCATTTCAGGTTTAGAGAAACCTAAGCAGTTTCTTATATATTTTGGTTCCCCATATTTTAGAGCTTTAAAGACTGTAAGAAGTATTTTGTATTTATTCTTGCTTTTGCTGGGAGCCAATGTAGCTTGATTAGTGCAGGGGTTATTCTATTATGGTAATGTAATCCTTTTATTAATCTGGCTGCTCTATATTGTAATCCTTGCTATTTTCTTATAGGTAATTAGGAAAACTGTCGTAGTATATAATGTTGCAGTAGTCAATCCTTGAAAGTATTTGGTTACATTTTGCTGTTTTCAGAGTATCTTCTTTTAAATATTTTCTGATAAATGCAGTGTTTCTAATATGATAGTTACAGGTTTTCACAATATGCAATACTATATAGTTTTTCATCGATTTTGTAGCCAAAGGAGCCCAGTTAACATTATCACATATATGCTGAACTCCCCAGGGTAGCTGGAATGACATACCCAGACTATTTCTCCCATCTTGTCTAGTCATAAAACTACCATGATCTTCATTTAGTATCTTTCTTGCTCTATTGGGCCCTATTTTTTAAGCTGTATATTGGAAAAGTCTTTTATATACTTGAACTGTGTATACAGTAGTTTGTTGTTGTATGATTGTCTCTATGGACTTAAAGAGCTAGACTAGTGTAGGCTGTATTCTTACTTTTGTATGCAGTTTCATTCTGTTTGATTTACGAATTGTAATCAGCCTGTCTATTATTTGTCGTATTAAACCAACAATATTGGAAACGTATGTACCTCATCTTCACCTGTGGATGGACAAGTGAAATGAAACCAACTATAGTTGACTACATTTTTAAGTTCCATGAACTCAAATCATCTTAAATTCTTTTTAGCCTTTTTGAATGTATGAAAAAGTAAATTTTGTTTAGAATATGATGAATAATCACAAAGTATTATATGATGGCAGAAGGAAAACTTTTATGAAGAAATGGAATACGTAGTATGTATACTATGACACTGAAATGGTTATGGAGAAATGGAATACATAGTATTTATACTATGACACTGAAATGGTTAAGTTTAAAGAAATTCAAAGAAGTTATTTTAAGCACAGCATTAATGATAAATACTGGCTGTATATTTGAACAACACTTGGGGTTTATTCTGTTGTATGTACTGTCAGCTTCACACTCATAGAGTTGTTGTAGTTCATATGAAACAAACCCTCGGTCTTAACATTAGGATAAATAACTTAGCACCAGCTGGAAACCGGTAAAGTTAAAAAATTGTGTATGCAAGGGAATTTTGGCTTCTGTGCTTAGTCACAAAGTCATGTGGAGCCACCCACATACCCCTCTTTAACCCATGACCATGTTAGTTATTTTCTTGCAACCTTTAAGAGAAGAGAGGACGTGCTTTGCTTCTGTCCTTTTAAAGCTGGTTTAGTTTGCCCCCTGTTTGCTTTGAATTTGTTTGTGTGTGGAATTTCTGAGCAATTTTACGAATATGGAGCCTTGTCAAGATTTCCTGGATCTCACAAGAAGCAGATAAATGCCCGGATATCTTTGCCTTTTTTAATGTCAGAGTACACAGAGCCCCATCCAACGTGTAGTAGGTCGTACATGCAGAAAACTATGTTCAGATCCAGTTACTTCGCCACCTGTACTATTTGATATTTCACATATCCCATGTGGCTCATCTATGGATTCATATCTTAGATGTATCAGGAGGGGCTTTGGGAGGTAATTTTGACTAATTTTGCTCCTCTTCCTGCGGGGATGGGGTTTGCATCGCCATCTTGTTCTTTGTTCCAGATATGGAGACAGAGCTGATTGGGGTGTGCGATCGGCATTAGGCCTATCAGGAGTACCAATCCTAGAAGGGCAGTTGGTTTGCTATATGACGTTACGCTTCCCAGTCATTTTAAAACTTTTGTGCTCATTTTCCAAAAGCTTATGAAAAATATTTCATAACTTCTTTAGCTAATTGCTGTTACTATTGTATTGAATATCATTTATCATTGTGTACATTTGTTGGTGTTAGTAAGGAAGGAAGGTCACTATTGTGGACAGTTGTTTAAGTATTATAGCATAGTAATTTATGATTAGTAAAGTGATTCTGCAAAATGATATGTTCAAATACACTCACATTTTTTAAATTTATTTCTTTCTAGATGTCGGATGAAGAAATGGAATTTAGTGATGATGGGGATATTGATGACTACTATGGAGTAGAATATGATGGTGATGTAGACCATGTAGATCCACCAAAGGACGATCCAGAATATTTTGATGTAGCATGTCTTACTGACACCGAAGTTGAACGACTCCTTAATGAATCGGTAGAACAGCTATCCAACAGCATACAGGTCAGTTTTATTTGTTAGTGGTATTGTTGGCATTCCTTGCCAGTGCAGTTGAACATATTTTTTGTGTTTTTTCTGCATCTGTCCACAAGACATCTGACTGGAGTTATGTGGTTTAGTGAAGTTTTGTGAAGAAGGAATAGGGTCTTGGCCAATGAAAAATTAATTATATGATTCAGGAAGTATTTTTAGTTGTTGACAAGAAGTCAGTGAAATTTGTTGAGCCAAAGAACAGTTGTTTAGATTTAGATTTAGATTTTTTTTTTTCATACCACTGACAGAGGTACATGATGTGATTACTTTCTTATTTATTGCAGCACACAGTGTGTTGAGTTTTGATGCATGTTTGAAATAAGGAAAAGTAAAATTATTTTAAAGGCTGGAATAACCATAAATTCAAAATAAAATTTGTATAATTTATCTTCAAAAGTAGTTTTCATATGAAATACTTCAGCCTCACTTAATTTTTATGCTCTATAACAAAACAACTTTTTTGAGACCAATATAGTGAATTTTTATATAAGTAACTTACAAAGTAACTAAGTACGTAGCTATAAGTTTCTACTTTTGCTGCAACTTAAATTTGAAATTTATCACAATCAAACACTTTGTTATTGAAATATATTCCAAAGAAAATAATCAAACACTTCCGTTCTTGAAATATATTGAGAAGCACTAAGTTTTTTATTATCAAATAGTTCAGGTAATCTGTTGTAGTACATAATTTTTCATAGAATATTTTATCCAGATATGCACTCTGTTGGCCATTTAGCATTACAAAATTCTACATAAAACAATAGAAATCCATAGACTGTAATCATTTGCTATGATTACAGTCTTTCATACACGTTTAAATGACCTGCAGTATTGCAGTTAATGTAGAACCTGTTGCAAGTGTAAGTTAGTAAAGTTTAATAAATCACATGATTTTTATTCAAAATGGCTTAAGTTGAATAACCTTTAAACAGTACAGAGCTCTGCAAGTTACTCTACACTGTACCTATATAATTATGATGTACGTGTATTATATTTTTAAATGATAATACTGTACCTTGATATGTAAGAGCTTTGAGTTGCAATGTGGTTCTTTGTCTCAAACAATGTCATGAATCAAGGTTAAAGTTATGTTGATGAGGTCAGTTACTGTTTGTAGGTACTAATCTCAGAATGGGGAATTTATACTAATTCAGTATGTATTCCTGAGAGCCCATTGTTGTTGGTTTATTGTAGATTGACTTGTAGTGTTCATTACGAAGATGAAAGTAGAGTAATCCAATGTGTCCTTTCCAGGTAACACCATCATTAGCAAAGATGTTACTCCATATGTCTAACTGGAATCAGCTGGAAATTGTAGCTGGGTATCGCCAAGACAGTCATAAATTGCTCACCTCTGTACACCTCAAACCCCCTCAACCTCCTCAGCAGGCTGTGTTTAAGGAGGGAGAGGTAACTTTGTGTCCTGTGTGCCTTGCTCCTATGTCTCCAGATAATGCCAGACATCTCTCTTGCGGTCATACGTTCTGCGGGGATTGTTGGAGTGCGCATTTTGAGGTCCAGATCATGCAGGGGACATCGACAGGTAAAGGATCATTGATTTACTCTGACATGATTTTTCATCTTTGCATAAAAGTGTTACTGTGTTAAAATACATATTGATATATGACATTGGTATTATTGTGCAAGAAATGTTGCTTTTAAATCTCTGCAAGGTAATCTGTCCACATGTTCTTCACAATTTTTTTTCCTTATTTTTTGTTGCTTTGTTCTACTTAAATATATGCAGTGCTTGTTCTAGATGAGTTAATGTTCCTGATTTGCCCTCTATATATAATATTAAGGCCTTCTTACAATCTCTATTCTTTTATAATATTTTCATATGAGGCATCTCGAGGACAAGGGGCGAATGCCTTAATTTCTTACTTTTGAGTTACGAGCTTTCAAAGTCAGGTGGCAGACATAATTATTACAGAACAGCGTATTATTATACATCATTAGAATCCTCTCTCTTTCTCTCTCTTTCTCTCTCTCTCTCTATCTGTCTGTCTGTCTGTCTGTCTCTCCTTTTCTTTTGAAGGGTTCGGGGGCGTGTTTTTGCTCTTTTTCTCTTTCCCCTGTCTCCCCTGTTCTTCTAAAGGCTGTTAGGGGGGATGGTTTATCTCTCTCTCTCTCTCTCTCTCTCTCTCTCTCTCTCTCTCTCTCTCTCTCTCTCTTTCCTGTTCTAGTGAACTGTTTTGGAGGGGTTGTTGTCAAGTAATTCAATTGTAATAATGAAATTATGCGGAGTGTAAACAGTGCCAGGCTTCATTCACATGCTTGGCAGGATGACTGGCAGGGGTGTTTGCTAGTGTGTTGTGTGATTGGCTGAGAGGCGGCCCTTTAACTTGGGCAGAGGTAGCTGCTCGCCTATGGCTGGGCTGCACCTTCATTCGCCCCTCACGCTCTGAAGTCCCAGACCACCTCCGCTGCTCCGCCTGTGTAAAACAAGGGGAACTGAACCACGTGTTCTGAGCCAGCATGGATCAGAATCGCGAAACACTCTTCACCACAAGTTTTAAAATGCATTCACCCCTTGTCCACGTAGTGCCTCATATATATATATATACGTACAGGCGGTCCCCGGGTTACGACGGTTCCGGCTTACGACGTTCCGAGGTTACGACGCTTTTTCTTAAATATTAAATGGAAAAAATCCGTCCTGGGTTACGAACGCTTGTTCCGAGTTACGACGCTGACGCTTCCGACGCTCCGAGTTAACGACGCTTTTAAAAAACTCATACTATGATAAAAATCCTTTATAGTTTAGCACAGTATATTAATAAAAATAAGTTTCTGGTTAGATTACAACAGAAATTTTGAGGTTATGATGATTTTCGACACTTTTTATGTCGTATTTTTCTATGTTTTTTAGTGACGCTTCATATGCGGAACTAGTTTCCGAGCGAATGAATACATACTAGCTTGCGGTGCGCAAAGTTTACATATAACAGTCCAAAAGCACAAATAATGAAAAAAATCATTGCTTGTTTCCAGTAATAATAACAAAACGAAGTTTCTGGTTAGATTACAACGAGAGAGAGAGAGAGAGAGAGAGAGAGAGAGAGAGAGAGAGAGAGAGAGAGAGAGAGAGAGAGAGGGGTAGGTGTGTCTTCCGACGCTCCGAGTTAAGGACAGAGAAGTGTTCGTTTCGTTAAACGGCCTCTGACTCATGCCAGTAAATGTTTTGTTGATACTAATAATATAAGCCTATTTAAAGATACGTTTACTTTAATTAGTCTATATGATACGTAAATAGTAATCAACTGTTCTTGTAGCCCTCAAGATTTGGCAAAATCGAAGTATCCAAAGAGACATTATCCAGTATACATTGGAACCTTGACATACGAATTTAATTTGTTCCGTTACCATCGTCGTATATCAAAACAGTTGTATCTCAAAGCATTTTTTCCCATTTAAAATAATGTAATATGTATTAATCCGTTCTAGCGGTATGAAACCACACCTAAACACAGCTAAATTACATATAATATACACAATTTAAACACAAATAAACGAGTAATAACACACATAATGATAAAATAACATAGCAATGTGATAAATGATAATAAATGTTAATAAAATCAATTAAAAAAAAGAAAGGAATTTTACTTACCACAACGAAAGATGACGTGAGGCCAGCAGGGGGAGGAGGTAGGGAAGGGTGGCAGGGAACGATTTGTTCTCTTTTTATTTACGTATGTACACTAATAACTACGTAATAAACACAAATGAAATAACATTGCTAAACTAATTTTTTATTTTTTTTATTTATCAGTTTGTAGTTTAGAATAATGGTGATGCCTTTGGAAGGTTTTATGCTTTGCTATAATTTCATGTTTTGCTTCCATCGAAATCATTTTCTTGGGTTTTTTCTTATCACCTGCTTTGTCTTTAGCTTTGAGACCCATGGTTAATAATAAAATAGACAAAATAACACGAAAAATAGGCGCAAATACAACGAACTAAACAATACGACGTGTTAACATGCAGCACCAACAAACAAACAGACTGAACGCCATTTATCGGTCGCCTATACAACTAACACTCATCGCAAAATCGTATCTCAAATATTTCGTTGTATATCAAAGCTTATATTTTCGCAAATTTTCTGTTGTATCTCAAAACATTCGTATATTAGGGCAATCGTATGTCAAAGTTCCAGTGTAATTTGATCAAAGAGAGAGAGAGAGAGAGAGAGAGAGAGAGAGAGAGAGAGAGAGACGAGAGAGAGAGAGAGAGAGACGCCTTGGCAACAATGGTCACCGTCTCGGGGATTGACGTAACATTTATTTTCTGAACGGATAGGACAGAGAAGTGTTCGTTTCATTAAACGGCCTCTGACTCATAGCAGGAAATGTTTTGTTGATACTAATATATAAGCCTATTTAAAGATACGTTTACTTTAAGTAGTCTATATGATACGTAAATAGTAATCAGCTGTTCTTGTAGCCCTCAAGATTTGGCAAAATCACTCCAGGTTGTACATAAAACTTCAAGAATGTAGTGTCACCAGAGGATTACAATAGTTTTTACCTTCAAGAACCAGCATTCTTTTATGAAAATAACTCCAGGTTGTACATAAAAACTACAGGAAAAACAATGAAGGTAACCAAAGGATTACAAGTAAGGTTTTTATAACTTTTTATTAGTTTAAGACATATTTCCAAGCGTCGTTCCGGCTTACGACGATTTTCGGCTTACGACGCGTCTCAAAGAACGGAACCCCCGTCGTAACCCGGGACTGCCTGTATATGTATTCAGTGTCTATTTTCCAGTCTGCTTTACATCTCTCAGCATTTCTTCACTTGTAACAGGATTTTCCTGTGCACTTAAACCTTGAATTTTGTCTTTTTATAAAATTCCTTAGTAAGTTTTCCTTTCTCTTCTGAATTGAGTAGTGGAGGCCGTATGCATCATAGATTTTTTTCTCATTACAGTATTTGGATTATTTGGATACTTCAAATAACTAATAGCCTAAAAATCTTTCCTCCTCATCTAGGCTGTTACTATTGTTTTCTTTCTTACTCATCTGTCTCCCTCACTTCCCGCTTTATTTATTACCTTCTTGAGCATCTCTTGTGCCACCACTGGTACATAAAAACATGGTATTGCAGTCATCCCTTCACTACTTCTGCAACAAATGAACTTTTCCTTTGTGTCCTTTCAGTCGTGTCCTTTCTAGTCACCATAAGCTTTGTTTTGCTTTGAGCTTCTTTTTAATCTTCTTTCTAATTACTTGTCTTTTAAACACTTCTTTAATTTCTTTCATAAATTCTACTGCTAGCACCAGGTCTGCAACATATAGCAACTCTTGGTTGCTTCCCTTTTCTTCATTTCTTGATACTTTCTTCTATAGTTGTACTGTTGTATCAGTAAAGGACTTGGAAATGATCCTTGAAGGTTAGCACCATTATTCCATTGATATACCTGCATCCGTGTTAATTTTACATCTTATTTTTTTTATAGTTACGTCACTGTCATGATGGGTCTTTCTTGTGCCTTCTTTTTCCCAATACCTTTCCCATAGCTTGTCTTGGTATCCTGTCAAATCCCTTTACTCAGAACTGCCCCTTGCACTTTCAGAAACATATTTATTGGTTCTTGTGTTGTATCTTCAATTTCCAAACTTTTTTTTCTTCATGAATTTTTTCAGTTTTGTGAAAAGGTGAAAATCTTTGAGGGCCAGGTCGGGGCTGTTGGGTAGATGATCTAAAATGATTTTGTCACAATGGTGGGTGAATAAAGGCAATGCATTCCATCAGTTATTATTTGTTTTTGGGTGTATGGTATGAAAACCCGTTTGTTATGTGTCAGAAACTTTATTTACCTGTGGTTATATGTGTCAGAAACTTTATTTACCTGTGTTTATGACTTTTTCAGCTTGGCTTCATATTGTTTATTGTTACTGGTTAACTACTAGCCTTTGTATTTTTCTTTATTTTATGCACATGCATTTTTTGTTCATGTGCCAATATGTTGGTCCAATCGCATCAGAGTAGTATTCTGTAGTTTGATAATTGAATTGAAGTATCTCAGTTTAATTGATTTCTCTTACCATTTTTTTCAAGGGATTGAGTGCATGGGCAACAGTTGTCAGGTTTTGGCACCTGAGGATTTTGTAGTTTGTCTGCTAAACCGTCCGCAGCTTAAAGAAAAATACCAGCAGTATGCATTTGCTGACTATGTTCGAAGTCATCCACAATTACGCTTCTGTCCGGGTCCAAACTGTAATATTGTTGTTCAAGCTAAAGAGAATCAAGCAAAGCGAGTTAATTGTACCAACTGTAAAACTCAGTTCTGGTAAGTGTAAAATTTTATTTTTTGGATGTATTTCAAAGTTCATGTTCTTAATTTGAACAAAAGATGCTAAATTGAAATAGTATTTGGACATTATGATGCATGAATTGGCATTAGGGCTGTGATTTGGGAGAGAAATATTTCTTTTATAGATTAAATTTAGTGTCAAAAATTCTAATGAGTAATATCAGGGCATATATAAATATATTTTTTGGAGATAGACATTTTTTGTATAGTAGGTTGTCATACAGATATGCAATTTGGTTGCAAAAGGGGGAATGAAACCCTGTAGAATCATTGTGTATTTTCAAGCAAAGAGGGACTAGATGGTCTGAATAAAGTGGACTGTGGAATTACTGTTTAACAAAGCAGTTGTGGGAAAAAGGAAACTGCTGCAATTCTGGAATGGGTTTCTCACTCAACATTTTTGTAATCACAGTAACTTTTGGTGTCTCGAATTATAATAGCTTAACCTTTTTCAAGTTTATTGTTTTGCCCATATTTTTGTTATTGGGACTGTGGAATTACTGTTTAACAAAGCAGTTGTGGGAAAAAGGAAACTGCTGCAATTCTGGAATGGGTTTCTCACTCAACATTTTTGTAATCACAGTAACTTTTGGTGTCTCGAATTATAATAGCTTAAGCTTTTTCAAGTTTATTGTTTTGCCCATATTTTTGTTATTGCTAAATCAGTGTTAGTATTAATTATACTAAGTCACACGTCTTCATTTGATCAAGAAGTTTGACAGAAAGATACATTATGTCCTGTGAATATGTAGCACAGGTGATTGACATTGACTTAACTTCAGTGTGATGAAGTTAATATAAATCAATAATTATATACTATAATATAAGTCAATATAAATCAATAATTATATATTGATTTTTCTCAAATCATAATATAAGTGTCTCAAAGTAAATTCCAAGATCATGCTTGCTTATCAGTGGCCAGTAATGTCACCTCAGGTGCTTGTGCCATCTCTTCCTCATGTCAGATTATGTAACTTAAAAATTATGTTAACCAAAGTGTTTGGAGAAACCACAAAACTCAAAGTGGTGTAGTTCAAGTAGTATATCTTCTTACCTTGCATTAAGTTCATAAGGATAGCAGAGATTGATCTGGAATTACTCTTTAAAAAAATGTGGGAGATTTTAAAGTGTGTTATGGTTCACAGATGACTCAGGCAGAATTTGTGCAGAATTTCTATCTATGATTACTAAGTGTGAGAGAAGCAATGCCTTGGGCATGATTATTAGATCAGTAAATTTTTTTCATTATTATTAAATGAACCCTAAGATTATACCTGAACATCAGATCAGTAGAATTCATGATCTGTCTACTGTGCTGTTTTTATACTTAAGTATTCAGAGAAAAGTATTTATAATTGATTTTGAAATTACAAATTACAGCGAATATTTTTTGCTTGGTGTATAAAGAAGTAATTTATTGTAGTATACACATTGCATAGATATTTGTTTTATCATTATTTGCATTATTAACCTCTTCATTACCGAAAGTTTGTTTGGAGGTAGGTGGGTACCACCATTCAAGTCTACTACACCGCACCGGGTGCATAAAGGTGGTATGCGTAGTACCACCAAAACTCCTCTTTTCAGATAGGGACTTCCAATCATTCTGTAATTTCGGTTTGAAGAGTTTGGAGCAAAATAAACAGTATGACACGATGCCAGACGTATGATGAACCCAAAAAAATATTATTATTGCTTATAGTAGTGTGTAGGTGACAGATGAACTGCGTCTCAACAAAAAATCACAAAACCAGACAAGCGTAAACATGTAATAACTTCTACCCAAGTAAAAAACCAGTTGTATCATCATTTACTGTATTTATTTATTTATTCACATTACATTTTACAAATAAAAGATATGAACACCAGATAAATGAAGGTAGAAATAAAGCCTTATAGTAACTTTATATATATAAAAAAACCAAAACAGAGAAAAAGCGATTTTTTCTGAGGACAAGAAACTTGAAAAATTAGTTTAGATACCCCTGATGCCCCTAAAGTTGTTTTCTGTGATGAAACTAATCTTAGAAAACGTAGAAAATGACATTGACCAATTTTTGAAAGATATACTATAAAATTTGCGATTTCCATATTTATTGGCGGGGCTTTCGCTTTAGTTTTTGCTCTTTTTTTTGTTATTATGTGCTTATTTACGGTTCTATTTTGATAATACTTTATGTGCATGTTCCAGGTGCGATATACCAACATTCTGTAAGACCGAATTTCTATTCAAGACCGTATGTTTTTCTCACCGACCACCAGTGTCCCTTGTACAAGGGACACTGAGTTTCACATTTTTTTCATAAAATCATTATTTTCCCTGTAGGATGATAAACTAACAGAGAATATGCGTAATTATAGTGCTAATAATACCTGATAATTTCATTAGCCTGTCTTGATTAGTGTATTTTTGGCAAATATTTTTACAATCGGCACCCCTCCAAACTTGAGTCACTACCGAGAGATTCAGTTCGGCAGCAAACGCAATGTTTACATTCTGCTCACCCACCCGGTAAAGAAGGGGTTAAAGGTACAATTATCATCTGGCAGTTAAGTACAAAATGGCCAAAGTCGCTTAATGATGAAGTGTACTTATGTATTGCAGTTTCATGATCTTTTAAGCGAGTATTATTTTCCATGACCACTGCATTCTGCTCACAGCCTGACTAGAGCAACTGGTTCAGATTTTTAAAATTTTAGTCAAATGTACTGAATAACATAGTGATTTTGTTACCAGGTTGTCAGACAATGTTCAAAACAGATTCAGGTCATGATTTAATTAATGAACATTTCTAGTAAGGTTGTGTTGAGTGCTGCCATTAATTGTATTTCCCTGAGTACTGCTGTAAACAGTTTTATCATTAAGGATGAACTCCCTCGTTTTCACTTATAAATGTTATGTTGTGTTATGATTTAGGTTTGGATATATATTGTACTTTGGTGATTTCCATTGAATTTCCTAAAAAAGTTTCTTTTCTCTGTTCTATATTTGTGTGTTGATAATGGTAATTAGTCTCTTTTAGTTTTTTCTATTTGCGTTGTTTATTTGAATTTCTCATACATTAATATAAACTTACAAATTGTTGCTGTTAATTCCTAAGGCACTGATAGTAGGTTGGCCATATTATAAGTGTTATTACAGTTATGAGAGTGGTTCATCCAGACCAATGAGTGGTTCATCCAGACCAATCGGTATACCAGTTAAAATTTTTGATAAAGGTTTTAGTGCAAGATACAATGGTAAAATGTTTAGGTGATCTGATGAGTTGTTTATATTCAGGATGTGTTCTCTGAAGACCCCCAGTGTTTTTCCACCACCTGTCTAGACTGTTGGTGTGTAACTGTAGAATGTAAACAGAACTGTAGCAGTCTTGTACTGTGTTGCGGTTTGGTTTAGAAATTAAAACGACATAACTCTTTCTTACAGTTACAAATGTGGGGGCGATTATCATGCGCCAACAGATTGCGAAACTATCAAGAGATGGTTAACTAAATGTGCTGATGATAGCGAAACTGCAAATTACATTAGTGCACATACCAAAGATGTAAGTGAATAGATGTTTTCACATTATACATACATAAACCTAAACCTAAATATTTGACAATAGGTTAAAAGGTACCTTTTAATTAAAAAAGGAGCTAAAATATCTCTTGTTGTATTGTAAGGTGACTATCCTTAAGGTATTGGTATGTGCCATAATTCTTATTGTAAACTTTCCGTGTATTTTGTGTGACCATGGGTGAACCCATTAGTTGTGCATTATTAAAATTTCTAAGTATTATCCTTTCAGAGCTCGGCTGTAATTTTGGTTTTTACCTCTGCATGTCAACCATTTTTGTTCCACTACATTTGAGAATCCATTATTTTTGGCAAGCCCTCAGTGGAAGTCTATTAGTGTAACTTGGTCTCATTAAAGTAATTTTGAATATCTATATTTTGTAAGAGTAACTCAAGTAGATCCAGAGTTGGGCTGAACAGAAAACTACTTACTGCCTTACTTGTAGAATTAAATTACTGATGTGGTTGAAACAAATGAAGTTATCCTTTTGCATAAGGAATTTCTCTTCATTGGTTCTTTTGTGTAGGGTCGAAACCATTTTGAACAAACCTTATGATTTATTATGTTTTAAATTCACTTTGACAGCTGGGTACACTTCATGGCCCATTTTACATCTTTATAGAATTCAGTACATTCTAAACAAAAAGAAAATTTCTGCAAACAGCCAAATTGCAATAAGCATTAGACACATACACCAAAATGAAGTCTATATTTGCGGACAACTACTAAAGCCCATCATCAACATTTTGAATGGTTTTAAGTCCATTTTGTTGTACATGTGATTAAATATTGAGTTCTCTAATGTCATCAGTTCTTGTGCTATTCTGCAGGAATTCCCCAGGTGTGAAGGGCTTCATATTTGCTTGTTATCCATGATTTTCATAGTCTTTACACTGGTCTTGTCTTAAAACATCCTTATCTACTATTTACCTTACTGAGTCCTTACCATTCTGCATCACTTATCCAAACCGTTTGACCTACTGAAGTCTGTTTTACAATTTGTGAACACAACCCCTCAGCACAGCATTCTTATTTTTAATCTAATCAACCAGCAACACATCACTTTTACTTCACAGTGTTCTAGATGCACCACTTGAGAATCTGTAAGTTGACTAATACAGACGTTATGGATGCACTTTAAGGTTTTTCATGTGTTTAGGATACTCTAGCATTCTTATTCTTGCTTCGAATGTGTTTCTTGGTCTTCAACTTAGTTGGAGCATTATTAGAGAAGGTGAAGACACTCTCTCTCTCTCTCTCTCTCTCTCTCTCTCTCTCTCTCTCAGTGCATCTATTTCACAAGTGGGTGGTTCTTGTTCAATTTAGAAGGGTTGAGGAGGACCACCTAGGCACATTCCCTGGAAAATCTGTGCTGTTGCTGCTGATCTAAGCAATGAATTATGCATCTGGTTGTAAGGCAGCTGTTGTGGGTCCAGCAATGATGGAGAGAGAGTAAGAGAAAAGTGACATAAGAAAAAACAAGGTGTGAGTGCTCTTTGCTCCATCAAAATTTATACCATCAAAGCAGCAGGGTCTTATAATGTATTCATAAGGTATTCATAAGATATTCACACCCCAGTAACACCATTTGTTACAGTTGATAGAGTACAGTGCTAATTTCACCCCCACACCTCTCCCAAGTGCTCAAAGGTTAAAAATATGCCAGTGCTTGGCTTTATAGCCTAAATTTTGTAATTCATTCATTGTCACACAACTCCCTCTGTATTCTAGTTGTCATTTTCCTGACTGCAACTTTCCACCTGTGTCCTCTACATTCACATAAATGATGTGATTGTACTTTTTTTTTCTCTTTGTTCCAATTTTCTATCTTTTGAACATTTTTGCAGTATCTTTCACTGAATCAGATGTTAACACAAGGTCATATTCACATGGCAGATAACAACAGCCTTCTCCAAAGTTATGGCATCCTGTGCTTTAATAATGTCCTTCAAATTGTTCAGCATAGTACTTATCAAGTGCCATCTCAAGATACACAATTATTGATTTTTCTGGCATGAAACCAAGGTGGCATTTTTCCCCTCCATCACTCCAACACCTCCAGTATGTTCTTGCAATATTATTTCTGAACTTTTTGCACTGTACTTCATCCTGTTCTACTTTACATATTTTCTGCATTCTCTTGTTTCCTTCTATTCCTGTCAGGTTTTCATGTACTTAAGTCAGCTTATCAGCAATTGGTTTACCAACTTTTTGTATCAAATTCCTGGTTATACATTGTGCTTCTGAGACTTTTCCGTGAAATATGTGCTGGTGAGATTTTTCCACTCCATTATTCACTTCCCAAGGTATCCCTAAACCTTTCTTGATGTCAGTTTGTATTGGACCCTTGTGCCAGCATCTTGCAGTTCATATTCATCATATCCATAAGTAGATTTTCTGAATACACAGTGCCTCCGTCATTCATTTCCATACAATGTTAGGTACTCTGTTTTCATCTTCAGTGTTATGTACTATGTGCTTTCACTTCTTTTCATCATCATAAAAGTGTTATTGTTAAATATGAAATGTATATCCTTACTGATTTTTCCAACAAATTTTAAATCGTTCCAGCAAACTTGAAATGCTCAGTAAAAGATGTGTTGTTGAACGTATTGAAATTTTTTGCACAATGCAAGTGCTTTTCCAATGATACAGTGTGGCAGATACTATACTGTACAGGAAAATGTAAGGGAATAGGTAAAATATAATTCCCAAGTAATAAACCCTGTCAGCATGTCTTGTATTGTAGATTTTCCTACTTAAGGGGAGTTTGCAGATGTCATTCAAATGATTCCATGTGCTGATTTATTTTGTTAAGGAATTTATTCAAATGCTCTGCCACATCATCAGAATCTCAGTCATCTGGATTGTGTTGAATCTCAAAGGATTAACTGCTTGGAAAAACCATTGTATCATTGTCTGAATTCAGTTTGAAGTTTTGCTGTTATACAGTAACAAAATGTCTTCTGAATTTGATACTGTTTACTTGTGTCTGTTATACTGTATATTTACATAAATTTTATATTTTTCAGTGTCCCAAGTGCCACATTTGTATTGAAAAAAATGGTGGTTGCAATCATATGCAATGTTATAATTGTAAGCATGACTTTTGCTGGATGTGTTTGGGTTGCTGGAAAACCCATGGCTCGGAGTATTATGAGTGCTCACGTTACAAAGAAAATCCCAATATTGCCCATGAATCTGCTCATGCACAAGCTAGGGAGGCTCTCAAAAAGTATCTCCATTATTATGAACGTGTAAGTATGTGTGTTCCTTTATGCTTTTGAGTTGCCCCTCACTGATATAGAATAACGGTTTCTTCTTATGGTTTATGTAGCTAAATTTTTTATTGCCCTGGTTCACTAAAGAGCTTGAGTATCATAATTGGTATCAAACCTATATTTCTGATTTACATAGGATGCTATGTTTATAATATTGCTATGTTTTATAATGATCGGAAGACATTATTGAATTACTATTGTATGAAAATCAAAACCGGCTGATTAACCTTTTTTATATTTTAATTACTAGCTTTACCAGATGGGTGTTACTGTATACGTATTGAAATGCTCATGTAACTTTTTCTTATGATTGGTATATGAGGTACAATAGTAGTATACACTAGTAATCTCTACAATTCTTATGATTTTGCAAAATGTTAAAGCAGGTATTGTATGATATTCCTGTTTTTCTTTGGTCAGTGGGAGAATCATAGTAAGAGTTTGAAGTTGGAGGAGGATACATTGTCCAAAATTCGGGAGAGGATCCAAGAAAAAGTTATGGCTGGAACAGGTACCTGGATTGACTGGCAGTACCTCTTGGATGCAGCTGCACTTCTTGCCCGTTGCCGCTACACACTTCAGAATACTTATCCCTTTGCTTATTACCTCGAGTCTGGACCTAGAAAAGATCTGGTTAGTATAGTGACTATATTATATATTATGGTTTACAATTAACAGTTATACCAGCTTTTAACATATAAAAATGAAAGTAAGAGGACAGTAAAACCAATTACTATGATTGCCTGTCATAAGCAATTGGGAATTTAATTCTTGTAAATACCTTTGCACTATGGGTCTCTTATGGCTAATTGCCAAACTTTCAAGTGAGTAACTTGGAAATTTGTTGCAAGTAGTACAAGTTATTCTGTGAAAACAAATACCCTACTTTAAAACAAATAACCATATGCACTTTTAGTATATAAGTTTTACTAAATGATTCGTAACTTTCATAACCATGGCATCATGGCTGTAGTAGTTGTGACACCTGAAAACTTCCAGTAATTAATTGATTATTCCATAACCGCATGCTGTGCTAGTTCCTGTAGAACATTTATGTATGGTGTACATTATTATATTTAGTTATTATATTATAGTATTAGTATAATGGTTTTCATTTGCAGAGTTTATATTGATCTTGTGAATGATGGTGTGATATTTTAATATTACACAGTTTATTACATTGGACAGCATATAAGAAGCATGCACAGACAAGATGCCTCCTTATTTCACAAGGGGATAGTTGTGAAAAAGTTTTTGGTGTATTAAGCATGTAATTTTTAAAGCAAGCTAGCATTACATTACAAAATATTTTCTACGGATGGCATATATATTTAAGAAAGTCAAATATTGCAATACAATTGTATTTAAAGTAATTATTATTAATTTAGAAGTATAGTATTACATTTACTTTATTTACTTGTATTTCATGTATTGTTATACATGAAATGTCATATTATAAACTGAGAGTTTTGCAGTTATGTGCCATATACATTCTAATACTCTACATTCTCAAAGTCATAAGCTGGTTTGAGTTTCACAGATATCATTGCCCTGTGGTGCTAATTGATAGCCGACTGATTACTACTGACATCCTCACTGCCATTACATAGTTGTCAGTAAAACATAATTTAGAGATAAATTTTTTGGTATATTAAAAAGGCTGAGTTTAAAGAATGCAGCTTACCTTTATTTACTAATGAAGTAGATTTTAAATGAAGAAAAGGTGTGACTCTGTAGTTTGGGACATTGCTTTTGCCAATTGGAAATGTATAATTTCCTAAGATCTTCTCCATTGTTTTAAGTATGAACAAGATTTTGAATTATTTTTACTTGTTGAAGTTGCAACTGACAATTAGCAAGTTTTCAGCAAGTCAACAACTGTTAAGGAACTAATTGAAAGATAGGATAACTAACATTGGCTGTTTCTCGATTCATTTGTTTTATTTCATTACCTGCTGTGGCTCATGCCTGTGTTTTGCAAGAAATATTAAGTGGTGGTTAATAATTAGAAAGAGCAGTTAATTATTGTATTAGACAAGCCAGAAGTATGGTTAGCATGGTTATAATTAACGATTTTAATATCAAAGTCTAAGAATAAGCTCACTTTATATGGGTCTCTGTTAGTGTTAACGATAACAAGAACTCGGAAATATATAATTGTAAGATAGAAAGATAAATTGAAAATTTATTGCTTGATGTGATATTGGAAGGCATAAAGAGGGAATTCAGCAGATGTACATATTTTTTTCTCTGTATGTATTGTTACTGATTGATAGTGTTAAGATAGTTTTATTTTTTATTTTTTAAATTAAATAGTGTTACTAGATGTCTGGGAAATTGGCTTCTGAAATTTTGCTAATTATTCTGTTATTGCTAAATGGAGGCCAAGAAAAACATTCATACTGAAAAACATGCTACTGTATATACCTCAGACAAACAAAGCACCAGATAGAAAAAGTGAATCAGTACTAATTATTGAATATGTAAAAGAACCATATTTTTTCAGTTGTTTGGTATAAATTAGATCTTGGGGGAATTTTATGTACTTCAAACCACCTTAAAGCAGTGAAGATTTGCTTAGAATTCTCTTGTTTTCGGGAACGAACAAAAAGGTTTTGAACGAAGTAAAGTTCTGATAAATCATAATTTGATTACAGAGAAGAAAATGACTTGTGGGAAATTTGAGATCCTATTTTACCAATAAAGTTGAAAGGATATTTTCCAAAATTATCTGATGTGTATTCCTTTTTTTTTATTATTATTATTATTATTGCCAAGTTCATGGTTTTAAATATCTTGAAACTGCTTTTCTTTATATACTGATAAAGTATTTTACTTCCAGTTTGAGTATCAGCAAGCACAGCTAGAAGCTGAAATTGAGAATCTTTCGTGGAAGATTGAACGAGCTGAGATGACTGATAGAGGAGATTTGGAAAACCAAATGGACATCGTTGAGAAGAGGAGAACAACACTTCTTACAGATTTCCTACAAGTTTGATGGGGGTTATCAAAATAGAAGTGTTCTCTACTTTTGAAAACTGGTGTTAGCAGAAATACACTTGCCCATATCCTGTAAAGAGGACAGAGTTAAGGGCCTTTGAGGTAGATGAACTTGATGGTTGGTCCCTTAACAGAGTCGTCGGATGAGTGTTTTCTGTGTTTGACGTATATGTATCTCATTAGTCTAATGATTTTTTATTAACTTTAGTATGAATGGATGTTTGTATTGAGCTTGGTACTATTGTTTGTAACCATGTAAAATATTTTATATGTAGGTGTGTAATGTGGTTTCTGACATCATTTGTCTGATTCCAGTTACCATATTGGTTCCAGAAGTGCATGATTAACCACATGCTTTATCCAACTTAAGTGGTTAAGGTTCTCTTGTTTTGCTAACTTAAGTTGGTTTTGTTATTGACATTGGCAACTTAGAAAATGGCCAATATGTTTATAGTTTTGCCTTTGAATAATTAATGAGTGACATTTAGTTCCTTTTTATATTTTGTTATTTTGTCTTGTCTGGTTAAATGTATGTTATGTTGTCACCAAAGAATTGAAAGATTGATGAGGTATCTCCGAGATCCGAATAGGTTGTGGATTGATTTTACATGCATCCAGTTGTTAGATTTTGTAATTACCTTAAGAAGGTGAATTGCAATTTGGAAAATTTTAGTTGATGTATACTGTATGGACTGTCTTTGAAGGGGATATAGTTGGCAATGGAACTGTCAGATATGAAACTGGATGCGCTCTTGTTATAACCAGTTACCCAACCTTTATCCAGGTAACTTAAACATACGACCAGGATGTGGAGATAGTTAATTTTGTCTGGTCCATATTGGCTTTTTACCCACCGTATAATGGGATGTGGAGCCCCTTCAGGGCCAGGTGGACTACCTTGCATGTGCAATGACTAAGCTAATTGTAGAAGCCCACAAGTAGAGAATTAGAAAATTTAGCAAAAGATATTTTTGCTACGTAATTGGCAAATATCCGAGGCTTTTTTAAGGTTTTTTCTTTTTATATTTAAATTACATATATATATATATAAAGTTACACTGTATAAGAATAACCCACCCTCCATTTCCCTGACTCACATACAGCCAGTAGATGGACGAGATTACACATGGCAAGTAATGAAAATGGCTGATTGGTTTTTGTGCTTTTATTTTTTTTTTCTAAGACCATCTTATAATGGAAGCGTGCGTGAAAAATGAGACTACTGTGTTTACTAACTTTTCCCTATGGAGAAAAGGTGTATGTTCTTTAGTGTTAAGGAATCTTATAAAAGAGCTTATAAAAGAAGTGAATTTGTACTTTTTTCCTGCTGATACTGAAACTGTTTCCAATATAGAAAAAACAGCAGAGGGATCTGTTTCTATCTCTTTTTATCTGGCTGATAACATTTGTTAAGAAAATACCTTTGTACAATTCTTTTATCACGTCAGTTACTAAGTTGTTTACAGTACTTGTTGAGTAGTTTGAGTTTATGGGCTTAGCTGTGTCACCTCTTGAAGCATTTGTCTGTAATTGTTAAAAACTATGACTGGGGCTGCTTGTATGGTGTTATGGCAGTCCTGCAGGGCATTCATTTTCTACCATTATTGTGATAATAAATGGAAATGTTTTGAAATTTGTTTTATTTGTAACTTACTATGCAGGTGTAAATAACAACCTTGAGGATATTTTATCAAGTGTTATCAGCATTTCTAATATTAATGCAAAGTAAACCAAAACATGCTCAAGAAAGCCCAGATATGACTTAGAGGTATGGCTCTTGCATTGTTTTGATGGTTGTTAGTGTTGAAGATAGTTGATAAATTCGGAGCTAATATATAGAAAGAATTTACTAAAACTATTTATGTGTGAGAGTTATGGTATGTAAGTTTAATCACTGGTATTTTTCAACAAATTTTCCCCCTGTGCAGTTACTTTCTGACGAAATCCCTCCATTCACTTGTATTGGTTATGGGTCTTCCCATTGAACAGCAGCATCACATCTTCATACATCACTTTTTCCTAATGAAGTGCTTTTCCATTTTTCATCGCTCAAAATGCGTCTTTGAAATCACATTTTTAGTTTCGGAATAGTACAGTGGCTTTGTATGTAATGTATTCATTTATTGTAAAGTCTGCACTCTGGATATAACTCAGCCTTATATAATTCTTAATCTATTGAATGTATAGCATCAGGTCAGATGTCATTAGCTCTGTAAACAATACCAATCATAATTGTAGTTGCTCTTTTCCCACTTGGATGTTGAAGTTTTTAAACTTTACCTGTTGAATGTTAATTATTTGTTTGGCCATACTTCTTACTATACTATTATTACAAAGGTTTTGGGAGAAGTGTAAAACCTTTTTGAAAAATTAAAGTCGGTCTGGAGTAGGTGGATTTAGTGATATAGTAATTTTTGAAGAAAATGTTTACTAAAGTTCAGAAGATTTTCAATTCTAGGTCTGATTGGATTTTTTTGTTGTAAAATGTTAGAAGCCTTGTAGAAAAAATTACTGTATTATCTACTTTGAAGAGCCTTGAAGTAATACTTGTACTTTTATCTGAATATGTAACAATTTCTTCAATAGCCAAAAAATTTCAGCATAATGATTCATAATAATTTTTTGAGAAAAGGGTGCAGGTTACATGATAATGCAGTACGTACGTAAGGGTGCAGGTTACATGATAATGCAGTACATACGTAGTTTGGCAAGACAAATCTTTTTGGGGAAATCTACCTTTTAATTAGCTCTATTGGGTTGTTAGCTAAAGAAGTTGTATTAACAAGACTACATATAGGCCACACTAGAGAAGTTGTCTCAACAAGACTACGTTGAGGCCATATTAGATTTTCACAGGTCATTTGATGTCAAATCCGCATTCAGACCCAATGAAATCTAATATGTACATACCAAATACCAATGATTGTCCAACACTTATGAGTTGATTGTCCAATTTGGAACTCAAAGAAGCATATATTTTAAAAAACCAACATTAAAGGCAATTCTGCGGGACAGGCCAAAGTATCCAACACTTATGAGTTGATTGTCCAATTTGGAACTCAAAGAAGCATATATTTTAAAAAACCAACATTAAAAGGCATTCTTGCGGAAGGCAAAGATTTCATATTTAATAGAATCATCATGTTCCTGAGTAAAGCCAGTTTTCTAAGTAGTCTAATTTTTCTTATTAAAGGATTATTTCCTGAAAACCAGCCAGAGAAGAGCCTTTATTGGGCTCAGAGGTCTGAATAAACGAATCTTTTATTAATCCATTATTAATAATAATTAATGCTTATACATATATATTGTACAGTACATTTTTGTAAATACTAACAATGAAAACCAGGTGATTTCTCAGACTGGAACTTTTATTGCAGTCATTATACTTCCAATTTGGAGAATAGATTCATCATTGACTTGCATGGATGAATGATTGGCTGCAGAGTAAATAAGAAGCATAGCCAGGGCCATCTAAAGGAGTCAAACAGGTAAAATCTTTTCTTCTAATGGTGGTTCAACCATGGTATTCATATGATAATTGCATACTTTATTGTTATTACTGCCTTTATTGTATATATAACCAGTAACATAATGCAGCTGTGAGGTTTTCCTCCTGTTACATCTTTCAAACTTTTTTACTGCCAGTTTCTGTTTCAGCACTTAAATCACCTCATTGGTCCTAGTGCTTGGTCTTTGTCCTAAATTGTATATTCCATCTGTCTGCAATATAAGGATCGGGAACTGACACCTGTAAAAATAGAAAAAATGAAGGAAATTTTGGTCCTTAAAAAAGGTTAAAAAGCAGGATTCCAGCTCTTTTGAATAGTGTGTGTGTGTGTTTTTTTTTTTTTTTTTTTTTTTTTTTTTTTTTTTTTTTTTTTATAGCAATGACCTGTTTGGGAGCAGAAGTTCTCTAGCCAGGAGAGAAACAACTCGATGTA
>NC_087217.1:877040-902040 GCF_015104395.2 Macrobrachium nipponense | reverse complement strand
TTTTTGTTCCAGTTTCTTTTAACAAAGGATTGATCAATGCATCAATGACATTGTCACTGCTGTTGTTCACGCATTAGGCCCCCTTATTCTTTTCAACAAGCAGCCAGAGACAGAAAAAATGAAAAACAACATACAAGCAAATGCATATAATTATGATGCTCCCGAGCAGTATTCCAGGAAGGAAAATATTAGAATTCATGGTGTCCCTGAAGATAGAGAAGAAGATACAACCGCACTATCTGTGAACATCATGAACGAGGCTGTTAAACCCGAGGATGCTAGGGAACCATCAGTGAAAACCTTCACACGAGCAGATATAAGTATTGCCCACCGGTTGCCAAGCAGAGGAGCGACCAAACCAATTATTATAAGGTTTGTAAGGCGCGAAGACAAGCTTTTACTTATGAAAAACAAAAGTGGACTGCGTAGACGCCAAGGACCGAAAGTTTTCATCACGGATGATCTACTCCACTTCGAAACAAAATGCTACAAGCCCTTAAAAATGACGAAGGAATTGCTCGGGCATACAGTTTGGATGGTACAATTTTTGCTGTAGAAAAAAGTGCAAGTGGAAAGGACGGTAGAAGAGTCAGGGTAAATTCCCCTGAGGATCTTTATAAGATATAGGATAGATGCGACCCCTTCATAAATGAAACGGATACGGAAACGAGACAGGACAGTGGAAATGGTAGTGATAGCAACAATAATAACTATGCAAAATATAAGTCATTCTCTGAGTTGAAGATAGCTAGTTTGAATGTTAATGGACTACACAGTAAAGCCAAATTTGGTATACTTGAAATATTTGTACAAGGTTTTGCTTTGATTTTATTTGTTTATCTGAAACTAAATGTCATTATATCGACGATGACTTGTTTTCTGGATACTCGCATTTTATTAAGAAAAAAAAATGATATTACTCTTCCGTATGGAGGTATACATGGAATCTGTATGTTAATTAGAAGAGATAGAGAAAAATATGTAACATTGATCGAAGACACAGTGTCTGATTCCTTATTATGTGTAAGATTTCATTGTAGGGAAACACGGAATGATATTATTATTTGTGCCTTGTATATTCCACACGAGGGATCACCTTATTGTTCATCTAATATCTTTGATGTTATTGCTGATGATCTTATGAACTTGAATGTAAAATATGAGTTACCAATTATTTTAGCTGGTGATTTTAACTCAAAAACAGGTTTACTTAATGATTTTATAGAGAATGACCCTTTGCAAAATATCGATTTAAATTATTTTATTGATGAATGTCTGTTTAGCTCCAAAAGGGAATTAGAAGCTCTTGGCTTTAGCACAGATCGCTATAACAGTGATGTAATTACTGGTAACAATGGTCGTAACCTAATTGAACTGTGTAAAATGCTTGTTGGTATTAAAAGCTGACGTTAAGGTAGTTAACGGAAGATGGGGGGGGGGGGGGGGGGGACGGGGGGGGGGGGGGGGGGGGGGGGGGGGGGGGGGGGGGGGGGGGGGGGGGGGGGGGGGGGGGGGGGGGGGGGGGGGGGGGGGGGTGGGGGGGGGGGGGGGGGGGGGGGGCAGTGGCGTGGGGGATTTCACTTGTTTCACAGCTAATGGTAAAAGCTGTATTGACTATTTTATTGTTTCTCCTAAACTTATGATTAGCATAACTGATTTTAATGTTGAGCATTATGACAGGTGTCTGTCCGATACTCACTCTGCCCTCTCTATGGTATTACGTTTGGAAGAGACTTGTAATATGAGACCACCGGAAATACAGAACGAAGAAAATTTAGATTTAGTTAGTGAGGAAACCCATGATATGAATAACTTTGAATATGAAGAACTTAAAACAAAATGGACAAATGACATAAAAAATGAATATATGGAAGCATTCAATACTAGAGATATTAACTTATTAGCCCAAAAATTAGATTCACTGAACCCTTTGAATGTAACCCAGAATATTATGGATGATATTGTAAAAGATTTAGGAAAATTATATATATAGACCCTGCCAAACACATTGGCATTTGTAAAAAAGTTGATCAAAAAAAACCTAAAACTAGGGATTGCAAAAAGGTTAGCAAACCATGGTTTGACAAAGACTGTTCTAGTAAAAGAACGGAATATATGAAAGTAAAAAACAGACTTAAGAAAATCAAAACAAAAGAAGCTAGAAACGAACTGAAAGCTAGAGCTAAAACATATAACAGAATAATTAATAAAGCTAAGAAATCTTTCAGAAAAAAATTTCATAGAAATGTTAGGAATCTGAGAAAAAGTAGTAGATAGGATTATTGGGATTTGTTAAAGAATACTGATAAGAGTGAGCTGATTTGTAAAATTGCACTTAAAACATTTCGAGATTATTTTGCTAAACTCAGTCGAGGTAATGTTGAACCTGATGAGAGTGAACACCCTGATAATTTCGACCCAAGCATTATTAACCAGTTAGTTAACGAAGAATTGAATAGAGTTTTTACGGTAGATGAGATGCAAAATTCAAATAAAAAAACTTAAGAGTAGAAAAGCATGTGGTATTGGTAATATTATAAATGAGTTCCTTAAAAACTGCCCTCTTGATATGCTAAATGTGATATGCAAAATTTTCAACATAGTGTTGATCTCCTCAATTGTTCCATATTATTGGTGTATAGGGATGATAAAACCCATATTTAAGAAAAAGGGATCCCCTGTCGACCCAGATAACTATAGGGGTATCACACTGCTGAGCTGTGTAGCGAAGCTTTTTACCACTTGTGTCAATATAAGGTTGACTGATTTTATTGAGAGCACTGGTCAACTTGGAGAGGAGCAGGCTGGTTTCAGGGAGGGATATAGTACTCTAGATCATATTTTTGTATTACATTCACTTGTTAATTTTTATCTTCATCGAAAAAAGAGAATATACTGTTTGTTCGTTGATTACAGAAAAGTATTTGATTTGGTTGACAGGTCGTCCTTGTGGGGAAAAGTAATCTCACATGGTATTAACGGTAATATTATGGCTGTCATATATTATATGTATAATAATGCAAAATCCTGTGTGAAGCAGAATCTTAAAATTTCTAACTTTTTCGAAAGTAACATAGGCGTAAGACAAGGTGAGAATCTTTCCCCATTACTTTTTGCCATCTACCTAAATGATTTTGAGTCTTCTCTTAGCAGGGGGTATAATGGGATGGATATGTGTTCAAGGGAAATAAATGAAAAATTAAATAGTATTGATATAGAAATGTTTTTGCGTATTTATGTTTTACTTTATGCTGATGATATTATTGTAATGGCTGAATCCCCAAACGAATTACAAAAAGCCTTAGACAAAAGAATATTGTGATACTTGGAAACTTCAAATTAATGTTTCAAAAACTGAAGTAGTTGTATTTTCTAGAGGAAAAGTTAGAAATATTCCGAATTTTAAATATGGTGAGGAGAGTATTGAAATTGTAGATGATTATGTTTACCTCGGTACTAAGTTTAATTATAATGGTAAAATGGATAAAGCTATTAAGAAACAAGTCATTCAAGCACGTAGAGCATTATTTAGTATGTTAATTAAATGTAAAAAACTTGAATTACCCATTGATATCAACTGGGATCTATTCGATGCTCTAGTTGTACCAATTTTGACTGACGGTTGTGAAATATGGGGTTGGGGTTACCACAAACTAGATCACGTTGAAACATTGCACAAGAAGTTCATGAAAAATCAGCTCTGTGTGAACAAGCGAACAGCAAACTGCGTGGTATATGGGGATCTTGGCAGATTCAAAATTGAAATATCTATTTGCAAACGGATGATTGGATTTTGGCTGAGAATTGTAAAATCAAAGGCGTCTAAATTGTCAAATGTTTTTCTTAGAATTCTGTACGAGTCGAATGAGTATCAGTCTAGTTGGATCCATAAGATTGAAACTATCCTTGATTCATGTGGTATGTCTTTAAATATATGGGAACATCCAGAAAATTTCAATCACACGTGGATAATAAATAGCCTAGAAATGAAACTCAAAGATACAGAGAGACAACAGTGGCATGCAGAAGTAGAAAGAAATATATTGTGTAATAATTATAAACTTTTTAAGACTGAATTTGGCCAAGAAAAGTATATTATGAATTTAGATATACCAGAAAGAATTGCCCTTAGTAAATATAGGTGTGGTACCCACAAACTTCCCGTAGCAACTGAAAGATATTCTGGGCAGGAGAATCAGCACCCTTGCAGACAGAATATGCAACAGCATTGAAGTTGGGGATGAATATCATTACGTTTTAGTTTGTCCTGTGGTTAGAGAAATAAGAGAGAGATACCTAAAGCCCTACTATTGTAGAAGACCTACCACTTTTAAATTCAATCTGCTCTTCAATACAAGTCGTGCTAGAGAATTGACAAGACTTGCAAAGTTTATTAACCTTATAATGTCTTTATTTTAGATTTAATATCTTTATTTTAGATTTAATAATTCTAAGGTTTTCATTATTCTGGCATTATTTTCGATATGTGTACTTTTCTTTGTCAGAATACCTTTTATGCTTTAAATATGTACTTGCTAATATATGTGTACATAAATATATTTTTAATCTACTGGTCTCTTCTTTTTGCAGTTTTTGTGTAAAATATATATATCTGTTAATTACATTAACTCATACCCCGGAAGGGGTCGATAGAATAAAATTTGCCTTTGCCTTTGCCTTCGCGTGAGTCGCGCTAATTAGTGGCTAGTGTCATTTTCGCCTAAATAGGAATAGGGAGGTTAATGCTTTCTACTTTGTTTTTATATTGCATTTCAGTTTACGAACAAGAGTTATGTTCTAATAAAATTGTACTCCTTTATATCTTTTTTCACTTTTATGTAGGACAAAATGTAATATAATTTAAATTTCAGTTCATCTTATTTGTATTCATATGATATACATTTAAAATCTTAAAAACTTACCTATAGTTTTTGAAAATGTATGGTTTGAGTAGTTAAGTATTAGATATATATTATATATATATATATATATATATATATATATATATATTTCTCTTGATGATTTCGGTTTCGGATTAATTCGTTTAGAATTGTATCTTTAATAGTTATCCGTCAAAATTCAATAAAAATGAAACTTGACCCTAGAAAAATGCCCATTTTACCTCCTAAGTTGCAATTACAGCCTGTAGGTATTATTGCTTTTCTTATAGACAAAAATGGTAAATAAAGGAAAATCCCCCAAATTTATTTTAGCAGATAAGATTTAAGAAAATCCCGAAGGAGAGAGAGAGAGAGAGATGAGGAAGAGAGAGAGAGACGAGAGAGAGAGTGAGAGAGAGAGAGAGAGAGAGAGAGAGAGAGAGACATACTGCCAAAAAAATCCCTGAGAGTGAGAGAGAGATTTCAGCAATTTTATAACACAAGAGATAAGGCAAGAGTTAAAAAAATGTCAGAATTATATTTCCTGCTATATTTTGACAAAACGAAATATCTCTCGGTGGAATATAGAAAATTAACGAAAAATCGAGAGAGAATGAGAGAAGAGTATGTGAACTGGGTGTGTCCAGATATTGTTCGAAATACGGAGAGAAGTCTAACGCGGGAATAGTCTTCTTGTTTATTGTGGCTGCCTATTCACTGGTGAGGTTCTTCCTGACTACAGTTGATGGAGTTGAACAGCCAAAGGAGAAGGAACTGAAGGAGAGAATTGCGGCTTGGCAAGACACCATCCGGTGCCAGAGAAAGCAGCAGGTGAACTTGGACAGGATAATTCTTCAGCTGTAACAGAGGCTCGACAACAATGAAGAGATTCAGAAGGCGGGCGGAAGGGAAGAACACACTCGTGTGATCCAGATCACTCAGGAGGTGTTGCCAACAGCAGGCCTGGCAAGGAAAGGGTTCTACTCGCTCGAAGCTGAGACGTTGTTCTTGAAGAGGGAGAACGACCAAGAAAAGAGGGAGAATCGGCAGCTGGAAGACAAGATCCTCAAGATCACAGATGAAAATCAGCAGCTGACGGAAAAGACAAAGGAAATTGGGGAGAGAAACGATGCCCTATGTGAGAGGATAAGGGAAGTAACAGTGCAGTTGGCAGAGGCAAACAGCCAGGTTGAGAGGCAAGAGGAACTTGTACGACAGAAGGAGAAAGACCCGCAGTTAAAAAGCGAAGAAGCGGCGTGGACGGCGAGGCTCATCCAGGAATAAAAGGACGCGACCGAAAAGCGCGAATCCGACAGGAAAGACGTCGTGGTCAGGTTCAAACGCCTGCAGAAGGAAGTGGAAGGCCTCAGAAAGGAAAATGGACTCCAGTGTGATGTTGAGGCTGTGAAACTCAAGAGGAAGGAGCTGACATGCCTTCTAGAGAAAGGAAATCGTGGCTGGAGAGGAAGACCGGTGTCCAGGGCGAAAGGAACGAAAAGCTGGAAGATGAGGTTGGACAGCTGCAAGGAGCGAAGGAGAAATTGGTTTACAACCTGAAGAACCTGCAGGGGAAAAACAGACGCTTGGAGAAAGACAACTGGAAACTGAAGGAGCAGCTGTTCGTCTTCAAGGAATGGCGCGATCTCCAAGGAATAGCGCGATCTTCAAGGAATGACGCTGGCCTCACAAAGATGGATATGTGAAAAATTTGAGGACAATATTTGTTGTATGGAAAGTTTAATGTTTATTTGTAATAAGTTTGCTTTGTTGATCCTTGAAGGAAGTTGAAGTTGCATGAAAATGAATATGCTAAAATGTTTTCTTAAAAGTTTTATTGATTACTGAAAGGGAAAGGAAGTTGGGAGGATTGAAGTAGGAGTGAGGAAAATGACAGGATTGGTGGAGTGCAAGGAGAAGAAGCATAGGATTCAGAGAAACCCCAGGAGATCTGACAGGATTCAGAGAAGTCCAAGGAGACCTGAAAGGATTCAGAAAAGCCTCAGGAAAACTGAAAGGGTTCAGAGAAGCCCCAAGAGAATTGGAGGGAGCCAGTGGCATATTCTGGTTCTAAAGACTAAGCAAAGGGAATGTCTATGATGGGACAGGCGGGCAAGGCCCGCCACGTGTCCCGTGACGGGTGGGCGGGGCCCACCATGCATCCCGGGACGGGCGGGCAGGGCTCGCCATGTGTCCTGGAACGGGTGGGCAGGGACCGCCATGCGTCCTGGGACGGGCGGGCAGGGCTCACCACGCATCCCGGGACGGGTGGGAGGGGCTCGCCACGCGTCCCGGCACGGGCGGGCGGGGCACGCCACGTTTCCCGGGACGGGCGAGCGAGGCCCGCCACGTGTCCCGGGACGGCCAGGCGAGGATCGCCACGTGTCCTGGGACGGGCGGGCAGGGTCCGCCCCATGTCCCGGGCCTGGCTGGCGAGGCCCAGCCACGTGTCCCGGGACTGGCTGGCGAGGCCCGCCACATGTCCCGGGCCTGGCTGGCGAGGCCCACCACGTGTCCCGGGACTGGCTGGCGAGGCCCGCCACATGTCCTGGGACTGGCTGGCGAGGCCCGCCACATGTCCTGTGACGGGCGGGAGAGGCCCGCCATGCGTCCTGTGACGGGCGGGCAGGGCCCGCTACATGTCTCGGGACGGGTGGGTGAGGCCCGCCACGTTTTCCGGGATGGGCGGGCGAGGTCCGCCATGTGTCCCGGGACGAGGGGGGCGAGGCCCACCACGTGTACCGGGACGGGCGGGCGAGGCCCGCCAAGCGTCCTGTGACGGGCGGGCAAAGGGGTTGTCTATGATGGGCCAGGCGGGCGAGGCCCGCCATGTGTCCCGTGACGGGTGGGCGGGGCCCACCATGTGTCTCGGGATGGGTGGGCAGGGCTCACCATGCGTCCTGAGACGGGTGGGCAGGGACCGCTATGCATCCCGGGACAGGTGGGCAGGGCTCGCTACGCGTCCCGGGACGGGCAGGTGGGGCGTGCCCCGTTTCATGGGACGGGCGGGCGAGGCCCGCCACATGTCCCGGGACGGGCGGGCGAGGCCTGCCATGTGTCCCGGGACGGGCGGGCAAGGCCCGCCACGTGTCCCGGGACTGGCAGGCAAGGCCCGCCACGTGTCCCGGGACTGGCCTACGAGGCCCGCCACGTGTCCTGGGACAGGTGGGCAGGGCCCACCATGCGTCACGGGATGGGTGGGCAGGGATCGTCATGTGTCCTGGGACGGGTGGGCAGGGATCGCCATGCGTCCCGGGACTGGCGGGGGGCCCCGCCACGTGTCCCGGGACAGGCAGGCGAGGCCCGCCACGTGTCCCGGGACGGGCGGGCGAGGCCCGCCACGTGTCCTGGGATGGGCGGGCGAGGCCCGCCACGTGTCCCGGGACGGGCGGACGAGGCCCGCCACATAACCCGGGATTGGGCGGGCGAGGCCCGCCACGTGTCCCGGGACGGGCGGACGAGGCCTGCCATGCGTCCTGTGATGCGCGGGCGAGGCCTGCCATGCGTCCTGTGACGGGCGGGCGGGGCGGGGCACAGTACTGTCTCGGGGGCCGTTGGGCGAGGCCTGCCACGTTTTCCGGGACGGTCGGGTGAGGTCCGCCACGTGTCCCGGGACGAGGTGGCGAGGCCCACCACGCGTACCGGGACTGACGGGTGGGGCCCGCCACATGTCCCAGGACGGGTGGGCGAGGCCCGCCATGCGTCCTGTGACGGGCGGGCAAAGGGGTTGTCTATGATGGGCCAGGCAGGCGAGGCCTGCCATGTGTCCCGTGATGGGTGGGCGGGGCCCACCATGCATCTCGGGACGGGCGGGCAGGGCTCGCCATGCGTCCTGGGACAGGTGGGCAGGGGCCGCCTTGCATTCCGGGACGGGCGGGCTGGGCTCGCCACGCACCCGGGACGGGCGGCGTGGGGGCATGCCAAACGTTTCATGGGACGGGCGGGGCAAGGCCCGCCACGTGTCCCCGGGAGGTGGGCGGGTTGAGGCCCGTCAGTTGTCCGGGATGGGCGGGCTAGGCCCGCCACGTGTCCCGGGACTGGCCTATGAGGCCCGCCATGTGTCCTGGGACGGGCGGAGGGGCAGGCCCACCATGTGTCCCGGGACAGGCGGGCGGGACCCGCTACATGTCCCAGGACGGGCGGGCAAGGCCCACTACATGTCTCGGGATGGGTGGGCGAGGCCCGCCACGTTTTCTGGGACAGGTGGGCGAGGTCCGCCACATGTCCCGGGACGAGCGGGCGAGGCCCGCCACGTTTCCCGGGACTGACGGGTGGGGCCCGCCACGTGTCCAAGGACGGGCGGACGAGGGCCGCCATGCGTCCTGTAACGGGCGGGCAAAGGGTTGTCTATGATGGGCCAGGCGGGCGAGGCCCGCCACGTGTCCCGTGACGGGTGGGCGGGGCCCACCATGCGTCCCGGGACGGGCGGGCAGGGCTCGCCATGCGTCCTGGGACTGGTGGGCAGGGACCGCCATGCATCCCGGGACGGGCGGGCAGGGCTCGCCACGTGTCCCGGGACTGGCGGGCGGGGCATGCCACGTTTCATGGGACGGGCGGGTGAGGCCCGCCACATGTTCCGGGACGGGCGGGCGAGGCCCACCACGTGTCCCCGGACTGACGGGTGGGGCCTGCCACGCGTCCCAGGACGGGTGGGCGAGGCCTGCCATGCGTCCTGTGACGGGCAGGCGGGGCCTGCCACATGTCTTGGGACGTTGTGGGTAAGGCCCGCCCAACGTTTCCCAGGACCAGGCCGGGCAAGGCCCGCCATCTATATATATATATATATATATTATATAATATATATATATATATATATATATATATATATGTAATATATATATATATAATATATATATATATATATATCTATATATAGTTATATATATTAGTTATGTACCTTAAGTATAACGAAATTTATATAAATCGTTCAAATCCCTATGTGTGAAGTTCATGATCATTATATCCTACGAATAGGTGCAGTGAACAAGTGATCAATTACCTCCACAATCTCCTATGGGGATACAGTTTTTATCCCTAGTAGGTAGTACCCTAAACAAGTGCGATACTCAGTGTTTTCAACGAAGGATTTTCAGTGCCAGAATTCTCGCTTTTAATTAATTTGCTATGTACAAAGGTAATGTCCAGAGTTTCAAAAAAATATCTTTGGAGCTCACGTTTCATAGACGATGAAACTTCTAATGTTATATATACTTGCATCTGCAAAACTCGTAAAGACAAGTGGCAACCATAATTATGCGGACTAGTATTCTATTTCCCAGATCGCCAATCCATTATCATGCATATGAGTTCATTGTTTTATCCCGTTCGTATACTTTAAAGTGACCCATACACAGCAGATGGCCTAAATAAATGAAGAAAACAGAGTGGGGCCGCAAATCGCTTGTTGATATATCGAATTTTTTCCCCCAGGAGAAAACTATTTTCCAAAGAAGAAACTGAAGTTGAAATTTGTGAAACTCAGGACGACAATGAATTAGTGGATTCATATGATTCATATGTATACATATAAAAGTCTTTTCCTTAAGATTACTCATCTTCAGACGAAGCTGATGATGAGAGAAAAAAAAAGTGAAAATGAGCAAGAAAATAGTGTTATATTATGTGACACACAGCCTCAAAATGTTAATAATGATGACGAGGAACAGTGCATGATTATATCGTCAGATAGTGATGAACACATCAATGCACGCACTAGTGTTATAATATGTGTGGTGAGGTCTGTGGTGTGTTGACGTTGACAGCTTTTGAAATTTATATCGTAAAAAGTTATATGACTCCAAAAATTTATGACGTTGTTAAATATGTGGAACACATAATAAAAAATAATATGTGCAGACAGTGCATTATATAAAGTTCAAATAGAAATGACGAACACATCGATTCAGATATTACACATATTTGTAGTTTACCGAGTCAAAGTAGTCGAATTTCGCTTTCTTGTTTTGAAAAACATGAAGGGCCAAAAAAGTAAACAAGCATCGCTTGAAAAACGTAACTAAGCGCTTGCGGAAACTTTATGCGGATACAACGGCAGCACTGAGCACTGTCAGAACTTGTTGTGAGGCGTCCCTGCGGCAAACGTATGTTGTTGCACAAAAACTGTCAGTTTTATGTGTTGCGTAAAAGTCGTAAGATTCAGGGGTAGAATGGAAATGAAAATCAGATTTGAGAGGGAGATAAAAACTACAAAATGTTTAGGAGTACCCTAGTATGTTCAGGCTATCCTAGGCCTAGGCTAGCCAGCCATGCAAAACTAGACCTGGACCATACTACCCTCAGGGAAGCTTATCTGGTCTATTTTGGTGTGCTCCTGTACTAGTTAAAATGTTACAACAGGTATGTGAGAGAAAATGTGCTGAAATACCTAGTTTCAAGGTGGTGTAGGCTAAATATAAATGCTTCTTACCATAGGTAGCCTACTATAACGTGTCAAGGTAGGCCTAAGGTTTAGACCGTGTCGTGTGGCCACTTTGTATGTGGTCTTGTCGAGAGAAGCCAAATCAAAACTAGGTCTAGACCCAGTTTTGATGTTTCTCTTGCGCTTTTTACCTATTTAGTTTTTACTCTTTAGATGGGTACCTGATAGGTAGAGATAGGCGAAGGCAAATGGTTCTATGGATTTCAACTACTTCAAAATTGTGTTTGTAATGTTGCGTTGGACCCAAGTTTCACCCACTTCTAACCCTTTTAGGCTATTTTACCTCCATTCTTGTTCACTGCAATCTTACTGTCCAACTTCTCAGACTCTTCTTCTCTCCCACCGTTAGCTCTGCACTAAGGGGTTGGTTGCCTGATGTGCCTTTCTTCACAACATCATGCATGGTTTATTATTTGGCAAGGGTTTTTACGACTGCATGCCCTTGCTGTCATCAACCACAGTTATTGGTGGTGGGCCTTGTCTTTGACTAAAAAGTAAGACTGCCAGGCAGCAGTTTCCACAGTTATTGGTTGTGGGCCTAGCCGTTGACTAAAAAGTAAGACTGCAAGGCAGCAGTTTCCACAGTTATTGGCAGTGGGCCTTGCCTTTGACTGAAAAGCAATACTGCAAGGCAGCAGTTTCCACACTTATTGGCGGTGGGCCTCGCCTTTTATGTAAAAAGTAAGACTGAGAGGGGCAGCTGTCTTTTTAGTTGCCTTTTATGACATGCAGGACCTACGGTGGTAGTATTCTTACACCCCTACCACAGGGTGTTCAACAATATCTCAGACTAGGGTTAGTCTATTACTAATTATTGCAACTGTGGGGGATTCCTCTCAACTCCACCTGTAGACCCATGTACCTTTACCTTCTAGATTGTTTTAGCTTAGCGTGCAACTACTCATGCTCCTCTTTGTCACTGTCTGGATTACTAAATTGCAAAAATTGCCCCAGTGCTCAGCATGACAGCCTAAATGTCATAAGTTAGTCAAACCCGTGCATGATAATTAGGTAGTCTAGCTTAGGTCAAGGGTTGATGGTAAAAGTCTACTTTGGTTGCAAATCTTATGACGTGGGTGCTGTTGAGTTGACTTTCATACCATGTAGTCTTAGTATGGTTTTATAACTCTGGATTTAATGGAAAATCTCTGCCCCAGAAATACACGAACGAATTCAACTTAGGGGAGCCATAGCTAGGTACTTGGAATATTTTCACAGCAAAACTGCTCAACTAATGTGTTACTGGTTACTGATATGTTTTGAGTCTTATCTGTCACTGGATTTCACTAATTGTTCGACATAACAGTTGTTCGAATCAACAATTGTTCGAAAAATATACCTATAAAAAGTTGTTCAAAAATATTTATTTTATAAACACTCATTTTGTTTTTATGAAAATAAAAAAAAATAGTATTACAGGATATAAAAAAAGGACACAATAAAATGGACATGAATTTATTTCTGAGTAATACAGCATAAAATAAGTTTAATAAAATGACAATTTCAAAACAAAATATCTGCAAGTTTACAAACTGAAATTATATGAAATCGCACGTAAATAATCGATCCACATTCTGATACTCGAAGAAGAATTTATCAGTAAGCGACTTCAAGCGTTCTGCAGACCTTCTGATATTCTCCTTTTTCCTTGTTGCACTCGATCCCACCTAATAATTTTTTCGATATTTAATTTTCAGTAAGGGAAGGGTTGTTCTCTTCTTAGTGCTGCTAAGAATTTTCCAGATAGTTGGATGGACATCCAGAGGCTTGATGAAGAAATGCGTGGTGCCATCCTTCAAATTATGTGTTGTTTTGTTCTTGGGCAAATCTTCTTGTACCCTTTCAAAACAGGACCACATTTCAATTCAAATTTCAAATTTAGGTTGGCGACGCGTATTCCTTACGGCCAGGCCGCCAATCCAGGTATCTTCATAGTAGTCCACTATAGGTAAAGCTTCAGCTGGAAATATATTTTCATCCATTAGTGCGCTGAAAGTTTCGACGACTCGATCTGCAGGAACGAAGGCAAGGGCTAGTAGCATGCGAAGGTTTAGCAAAAACTCAGCATCAGTGTCATACCTTCTCTTGAGGCCGAATTCACAAACTTTTCTATATACACACCGACACAAATGAAAAAAACACCCGTAATGATTGCTAGATGGCAATTCTTCCTTAACTGCCTTTACCATAGCGAACTCAAAATCTGTGTTTACAGACTCAACATCTTAAGGCGGTGCTATTGTTTTAACAGTTGTAAGGAAATTTCTATATTTTTCTTCTCTCTTATTCGGTAATAAGGCATAAATCAAAGGTATGACAGCCGTTTTTCATTCCATGAATTGTATAAAGCTGCTCGAAAATAACTGGCACAGTTTTAAAGGTACCATCCATAAAATAATGCTTGCACGAAGCAAGCACACTAAGATTTTTCTGGGTTGAAAATACCAGCATTCTGTCATCTACTTCTCCGGAATCGAACATCAAGAAAAGATTCGCCCTTGCTTTTTCTCATATCTTGTTCTAATAATATTCATTCGTTTCGATGATTAACAGTTGATCTACATTGCTCTTCCTTCCTCACTCGATTGCTCTTCCTTCCACACATCCGATGAAGTTCGCTTTTATGCATGCTGGTTGCGGTAGTTAGATTTCAGCTGCAACACAACCACTTAACTGTGCAGCTCTCTGTCAAAAGAAACACTTTAGTGCAATAGGCTGCCTCATAAAGCAAGCCATGTTATTCTGTAAGCATCACTAATCTTGTTTCTACTAGTGTAGTGTAGCAGTCAGTAAATAAGAATATTTTTAAAACTATTATGAAATCATTTTGGGGCTTAGTTTTCAAAAGCTCATATATCACTTCAAGATCTTTACTGAATTAGCTTATTATTCATTACTATACCACAGACTTTTCTACCAAAAGACATTCAGTTCCATCGTTATTTACTTTAAAGTTGTTTTCATTTTCATCCATATGTTTACGAGGATTTATAAAATCTCATGTCATCTGCAAGCATTCAGCATCAGTGTCCTTAGACAAAACCCATATAGTATTGTTTCTTCACTTATCCATAGTCATGATGAAATATACTAATCCAAGTTGGGTGGGATGTTTCTTGTTAACCAATTCAAGGCTAGGACACGTTTACCCCTTTTAAATTTTTATTTTTGCTTGACAATTTTAAACCTTTTTCAGTTTTTTCGTTTTTTTTTACACCACAGATGACTGACGATAAATTTGCCCATGTGTTCATTTCGTCATTGGTATTGGTTGAATGCTTTGTTTGGTCATAGCTAAGGAAAAGACATTAACCTTCTGTTTGGGGTATTTTATTGCGTGGAGTCAGATATTTTACTTAAAGCAGCCTTTCATGAACATATTCTGGATATGAATATTAGTGAGTAACTTGCAGTTATTATAATTGTAAATATGGAAATGCTGTGCCATGATTATTTGTACTAGTTAATTAGGTTAGTCTGTATTTAAGAATTCTTTTTATATTTTTTTCGGTTCTATGTGGCTTGTTATATACAAGGAAAAAATATCTACATCGTACATCATCCAACTGGCTGCTCTATGAGCAAGAGCCCGTGCTGGCATAAGGCAAGCTTAATCTCCAACAACAACAACATACGCCGTGCATTTTCTTATCTACAAGGAAAAAGTATCCGCCACCGTAAAAACATAATAACATATATAACAGAAAATTAATTAAACATTTTTAAAATCCAATTCTATTGTAGCGCTAAACAGCACGTACATCGGCTATAAATGCTCAATAAAGGGCAGGAGTTTCATTTCTCATCACCCGGCAACTGAAGTAGAAGGGGTGCGACGATCGAAATGTTTTTTTTATTGCAGCCTCTCATTTATTTTAATATACGAATCTTCATATCAAACCAGGATTTTTCAGTTCCTTGTGCATGTGCTCCGGTGTTAGGATCGACGTAATTATGCCGATGATTTACGGAAAAAATGACAAATTTAGATGGTTAAAATTAGAGTTAAGCTGGCCATTGTCGGAATGGGTTATTAAGCCTTCAGCGACTTCTTTCTGAATAATTGGTTAACGTGTTTCATGGTCTCTTTGAATGTAAAAATATCGGCAATCTGAACCTTGCCTCAAACCGGACACCCAAGGACTATCAAGACGTCTTCCAAGGTTGCGGTTGTTGTACACTTCAGCTTCGCTGACCTGTTGAATTTGGAGCCCGGTCTCGTACAGCATCCGGCCATGATTGTGTTTTCACCGTCTTGCAAATCGTTCTTCATCAATTTGCACAGCCTCTCTTCAGTGCCTACCAGATTTGACCGTGATTCTGGACTGAAACAATCGCCTGTACAAACTTCTCTGCACTTGTTGAATCATGAACCAATCGCATATTGCTCCAGTACCTCTGCCAGTTCAACTTTGAACCAGATCATAAAAGAGGTCTTGGGAAAGAGGGAGCTCCGAGCTCGCAGTTCAGTTTTTTTGAAATTAGTATAGTGGATGAATACACTGTCTGCGAACGGAACGGAAAGTTTGACATCCACGGTTTCTGCAAATCCACGAAACACTTTGTTCTTCATCCTAACGTCCATGTCGTCTTAAAAACGCCAGTGCCTTAATTCCGTCTCTGATTTCGGTATAAAATTTTTTTCATGACTGAAATATAATTGAGGATTTACATTAGTAGTAGGGTTGAGAAAGGTAAAGGACTAAAGGCCCATCTTTGAACCCATTCTGAAATGGAGGTGACATGGTAGATAACAAGCATATCTTTCGGTAAAACCTTGTTGAGATCAGGGTACAGAGCTTCGACACTCGAACAGGCATTCCGCTCATGCTTCACTCTCTAACAAGACATTATCTCGAAACCGAGACGTGTTTTCCGTGTTCTTAATTATAATATAAAGTGTAGATCGCACACGAAATTAGATTCATAACATGTAGATAACAAGCCAAAGTAGCAATGTTTTTTCTCAGTAGTATACTTACTTCTTTGTGTGAACTGTGAACTGAATAAGAATATATACCTTTAACTGGAAGTTACTTTCTGGAAGTACTTTACTGGAAGGAAATGCCTTTGACAAGCACCATTTGATGTATGCAACTAAGATTAAAGGTTGGGAATTGGAATTTGGGATTTCCTGTTCCTTTTTTCTTTTTTTTTTTTTTTTCACTTTGGGTATACAAGTACACTATTGAATACTAGAGTTTGGAAGATACCCAGTTACTAGCTATTAGTGTTCCAGTATTTATGACCATTGGCCATGCAATTAAGGTATCCATCTTGTTACGAATATGGGATCACCTGAAGATTAGCGACCCCTAATACCTCTCCTGAAGAAAATCGACCCCAATATTTTCCTCCTGAAGAAAAGCGACCCCAATATTTTCCACCTGAAGATAAACGACCCCTGCTTGTGGTGTCTCCAATCTTCAGGTGACCCACTTTAGCTCATAATATTATAGAAAAAAGGAGAAAAAATATAGGTATTGTTATGAACATTACTCACAACTATTTTAAAAGTATAAGTGGCAAGAACAGGCTCTTTTCTCTTAACGATCAGTGCTACAAAGGTTAGAATTTAAAGCCAAGGGGCAAGATCTCCAGACAGTGAAAAACACCAAATAACTCTCAAAGAGGATTAACGAAAATATAAACCAAAACTTTAGTATTATAAATAAATCTTAAATTAAACCAACATGAAAAAAAAAACTGATTAGGGTCTACAAAGTATTTTACCAAAAAATATCCTCATTCACACGATAGAACAAGAGACAGTAATTAGGAGGAGGAAGGAAAACAGCCTATTTCTAGAAAAGCCCTGGAACAAAATAATTTCCTTTCGGAGAAGATAACGAAAGAGGGCAAAGAACCTTATCCTAGATCATACAATTACCCCAAAAAATATTTACATACATAATTACAAATAACTTAACACAGATCACTTGATCTGACATCAAGGGTGATTACACGCAGGGACTATATGGTCGATAACACCACTACTGAATGCACACACGGCTGTCTATCAACTGCTCCGGAATCACGAAGGGGGTCTGCAGCCGGGGGGTACACTGACCCGCGTCAGTAACACCAATAAAGAAGATATTCAGTTTATATCCTTACCAGCTAGCTGAACAGATTCAGGCCTTTTCACGACTCCGGAGGTTTCAGGACGAAAGCAGGACAAGGGACAAGACACTTAAGATGCTTTCCCAGGGGCAGCAGGCAGGTTGAGAGATGAGGGGACGTAGATATAGTAACATCTGCAGCACACAGGAAGGGCGCCCGAACAGAGCACAGGAGACGTTTTTCAAACAAGGCTGCAGCTTCCACAGCGACTTTAGTAATTAGGTGGCGGAACACCATCAACGCCTTCCGTAATACAGGTGAAAAGGGGGGGGGGGGGTGGGGGGGGGGGGGGGGTCCTCAAACGTAGCAAGGACAAGAGGATCTCCAAATTTTTAAAATGTCCTGCAGTGATCAGGTCAGGAAACCTCCAAGATAAGGAGCCGAAAGCACACTCCTTCATCCTCAGCCAACGGTCCCCACCAAAAGTGAGGCAACGACCTGCAAATCACCAAACAAGCATCCGTCCGAATAAATACATGAAAAGAGAGAAAAAAAACAACTCTCATGGGCGAAGTACCACTTAAATAATAACAACCTTCGGTGGGAGCGAGAAAAACCTTAACCAGTCTTTTTTTTTTGTGGCAATAAATAATTTAAATTGAAAGTAACTGAATAAAATTGACTTTACAGGCCACGAATGAAAATTAAGCATATTATTACAGTATATATTCATTAAAAACTACTTTATTAAACATTTGTTAAAAACACAAATTTAGACAAACAATCAGTAGTTAATTAAAAGCGTATTGTCTTGCAATTTCAGTAAAAAAATAATCAAACCTACTGTGACCCCTGTGGCTAGCGCGCGCAGCCCAACATTACCTCTTGCCAGAACATACCGAGCTTGCCAAGAACCTCTAAATATGTGGATAAGGCGCGAAGCGCCGTTCCGCCACGGCCTTACTGTAACCCCTGTTAATTCCTCACCTTGAGAAAAGCGACCTCAATATTTTCCACCTGAAGAAAAGCGACCCCAATATTTTCCACCTGAAGAAAAGCGACCCCATCGTGTGTTGGGGTCGCTTTTCTTCAGGTGATCCCGAATATGGGTTGCTAGGAAAAAGCAGTACCACAGCGCAAAAAATGATTTTCGTTTTTCATTTACTAGTTGATGAAATCTTCAATAACAGAAAATAAAATTACCCTTTTCTAGATTTACACAGTTATACATCATCACTTAAGTTTCCCATAACATGATTTGCGTTTTCTTTAAAAGACGTAAGGTCACAGAAAACGAGGCGGTTATGCAAGTGATACTCGGAATGATGTAAAAAATTAATATCTTGATAGCTTAATCTCGTGTTCGCTGTTTTCTTCTTAATGATCAAACCAGGATTGGTATATGTTGCTATCCATATCTGGAACCCAGGATTAGAGTGTTTCTTAGTATTGTTGTCATTTACTCTACGTTTGATCTCATTCAGTACTGGCATTCAACTGTATACATATTCTTCGGAAGTTTCAAACCCCCTCATTTTAAATGTTATAATATAGACTTGTAAATGCTTATTGTATATTTGAGTCATCAGTCATTTGTTCGTATGCTAGCCCTACTTTTATCTCGAAACTTTGAAGTTTTACGTGTGTCGTTTCTAATTGAATCATTTTGCGGCATTTCTCACAAGAATATTTTTGTGTTGCAGTTATTTTGATGCGTATTTATAAAAGAATTTACACAGTCTGAGCCTCAAATAAAATAGTTACTGTTTTCCACCCGTTATAATCTCCAGGTTTTATATCCGCGCAAGTTTTTATAAGATTTAAGATAGAAACCTTCGACTTTCTTGTCAATCTGTCTCACACACTTTATGGGTCTTCAAAAACACTAGTAATAGACAAACCTTAGGAGTTAATACTTTGTACTGTACAAGAAAACAAGATCAGAAGGTGCACCATGACCGTTAAACCAGGGAAATATTTTTGTTTGTCCTAGAACCGTTGTGCAGGAATTGTTTCACATATCACATATAATAAGTTTAGACCGGGTATGTCATGACCCTTGGTCAAGGTAATTTTGACAAGGCCAAGGGGAACGGAGATGCTTATTGGAAATCATAACACTGCAAGGATTAAGGAGCTCATGATCAAAACAAGTTTGCATAAGATCAGAGGTTGACTTTTGTTCACATAACAGTATTTGTTTAACCATAACCCCTTTCAGCTCCCCCCCCCCCCTCCCCCCACACACACACTGGGAATGTTTCTTGAAGGTGGTTAACTTCCAATTGTGGGCAGGTCTTGGAATGAATTAATTAGTTTCAGTTCCATTGCTCTTGACCCTGGGCATGCCCATTTTGCTTGTAAGTAGTAACTTATTTTTATTATTTTTTTCTTTTATTGTTTTTTATTTTTGCATTAAAGTGATTTCAAATTCTTGGGTATTTTTTTTAAAACTACTTAATCTGGGTGCAGTATGGTCAGACTTTTGGCTGTTATTTTTGTTATCTTGGTTCCATTATGCTATATCCCCCCAGGATTATCCATTTAATGAATGATTAATCAGATGGGTTTAAAGGTAATCAAAAATTTTAACGTATCATCAGCATTATCCGCATATAGATCTTGGTGTCAGCTCTTTTTTTCGCTTCTGTTTTGCTTTTTGTACCCGACTAAATATTTCTAGTTTAAGATCACATAATTTGAGGAGTACTGAGATAATTGGATATATTTGCTACCTTCAGAGTATAATTAAAGACATTTTTAGTTTTGTCACACTGCCAGACCCAAATAATGATGCCAGGTTGGTTTCATTTTAACGAGTGTTGACTTATTTGAGTCTGGGTATAAACATAATTACCTACAGTGGGTCTCATAGTGTTCAGGCACCTTTTCTGCTTTTCTCTTAAATAGTCTGTAGGGCCTCTTTTGAACCCTCTTTGCATCATGCAGAGTTGCGTGAGGCAGGAGTGAATTTTGTGCTAGATATGTATATGTGCGAGTGACACAAAAGAGGAGACAACCACTGGTATTCCAAGCTGATGTGTATTGTCTGTGGTGATGGGGCTGCTTGTGAGACATCAGGAGCTGGAAATCACGTAATTCTGGTGTGTCAGTGGGATGGTGGGAAATGCATGTCAGCAGCTCCTTAACACAAATACCAAGGATGTTTCAAAATTAGTAATGACAAGTAATCTCAGTTGCATAGCATGAATTTCTAATGGAATGATATTGTAGTTTAACTGCATGATAATTGATTGCATAATACACTTACCATTAAACCGTAAAATTAGGTAACTGAATCACATTTGCTTTACATTTGAAGGTACCAAATGCATATCCTATTCTTGGGTCAATAATGGTCAGGCATGTGGATTCGCAACAGTCAAAGATCTGTATACTTTCAATTTCTTCAAAGATCTGTATGCTTTCAATTTCTTTTATTGTATGCTTGAACCTGAGTAACAGTTTATAAAATTGTTTTTTCAACATGAATTGTGCTTTGCACCATTGATTTAGAAGTTCTCTGGATGCCAGCATTCCCCCTGCCTTACTGAAAGCCTATGAGAATTTGTTCACAAGGGTAAACCATCAGTGTATACGTAATTTTATATCGCATGAAGGTGGAATGTCCAGAATTAAATAAAAGTATTTATGGTAAGGATATAACCTGCAAAGGGTAATTTCCAATTCACTAAACTCGAGGATGTCTTGTCCAAATGAGATTTTTCTAAGTTGAATGTGATTCCATGCTACAGAGATCAAGGCATTCAACCGCTTGGAAGCTACAGTATATTGTTCATTATTAATCAGAAGACTGAACCCTTTTCACATGGAAGAAGCCCACAGGGGCCCAATGACTTGAAATTAAAGCTTCCCAAGAGTATGTATAGTCAAATTGGAGTCTGATGTTTTTTGTAGCACTGATTTAGCATAATGAAATGCTGGTGGGGTATGGTGTGTTTCTCGGATCATTGACGGTCAACATCCCATCCCTTTGTATCAATGTGTCACTGTATACTGATTGGCACAGGCTAAGATACGCCATCTTTCTACCAGTTAGGAGTGACTGGTACTGTCTTTTAGTAGGCAACTGCCATTTCTCATAAGTTGATGTTGCTTGAGTGGGCAGGATTTTGGTATTACACGAGTTTTGACACTACTGTACTGGATTTAGGGAGGTCTAACAGGTACTGTAATTATTCAGAATTGTTTCTGTTGCTTGAAGAGGATACTTGGTTGGAGGTATGGGTGCTATGTAGGCTAGATATTGTTATTCGTTGGAGATTTCACATCTGGGGTTCTACAATGCATTTCCAGACATTATGATATCAAGTATAAAACATGTACTACACCCTTTTATCCAAGTGTTCTCCTCGTGTGTCTTGTTCTGAAACGTTTAGTGCAGTGTCTTAAACCTTCTGATATCTTTCTTATGATGTTAAACATTTGAGCGGATGGGGATCTCTTATGCTTGATTTTGTCCCGGATTTCGTAGCAAAGACTCAATATCCATTGGTCCCTTACACTAGATTCCTTTACGATCCCTCACTAGAGGACTTCTTTGGTAATGACCCAGATGAGATGTTACTTTGTCCCGTTAGAGTGCTACGGCACTACCTGAAGAGAACTCGCCATCTCCGGCCTGAACGTCGACACCTCATCATTAGCACCGGGGTGACCAAGAAAGAGGTGTCCAAGAACACTACGTGTTTTTGGCTTTGTGAGGTTATCAGGAAAGCATACTCCTCTGAAGGGAGAGACGACACTGGTACCTTTTGTCCAAGAGCCCACGAAATCAGAGGTATTGGTCCTACCCTTGTGTTCCGCAAGAACCTCTCGGTTCCACATGTATTGAAGGCAGGGGTTTAAGCCAACCAGACCACCTTTACTTCCTTCTATCTTCAGGATATAGCCCACCGCTCCTTGGACACTTTTTTGCTTTTCCTTGAGACCCATGGTGGCTGCTCCTCTAACTGGACAAGGTTGCATCTTGCCTTGTGTGAATGAGAGTGTGACTGCCTTCTCTTCCTCCTTTCATTCTTCTCTCTTCCTACAGGCAGAGAGCCGCGGTTGTTACACATTGCAGGTAAGCTATATTACAGAGCTCCATTCTATTCCCTTTCATCAAGGGATGAAAGCAGTATCCGTTCATTCCCAACAAGGGGGAAGAGGACACTGGCATGAGACCAAACAAACCCAATGCTTGTATATTTGTCCCTTTGCTACTGACTATAAATTTCTTGTTTGCTATTCATAAGAGGTTTTGCTTGTCTCCCTCTTATGAACTGGTCACACAGTTCCCATACTCTGACCAATTGGGCAGAGGCCAGGTTCCCCTCCTCTCTCCTATGACCAGGACAGGAACACCAGTATGTTCACATAACTATCACATTTCTCCCTCCAATCAGCGAGTCTTCCTTATGTAAAGGACTGAGGGTTTGTATTATGTGTAGGAACAAATCACAAATCACAATTTTTGAAAGTAAATTGTCTTTTTCCTAACTAGTACAAACCTGAGGGCCCTTTACATTTATGCCCCACCCCCTCATGCCAGGCCCCTCAATCCATTCCTGGGCCTAAAGCAAAGTGAATTTATGTCGACAAGCAGTTTCTGCCTAACTAACCTTGTTATTCTTCTATGACCGATTTCCTTCCAGTCTACACTGAAAGTAATTCCTTATGTAAAGGACCTCAGGTTTGTATAAGTTTGGAAAAAATACAAATTACTTTCAAAAATTGTGATACTTGGGTCATGTCATATCTAAATAAAGAGTGAGTTTGAGTAAATGTTGATAAAATCAAAGCACTTGCAAATTTCCTGTCTCTCAGACGAAGAAGCAAGAATTCTTTCCTTTCTGGGGATGGTTGGCTTTTTCAGTCGTTTTGTGAGAGGGTTTTCTACTTTGTCAGGTCCTTTAACAGACATTTCAAGGAATATTGCGCAGTTTGCTTGGGGGGGAGTCTCAACATGTAGCTGTTCAGAAAGTTTAAAGATGGTTCTGAAATTCTCAAATTTCAGTGTACCTTTCACACTAGTGACAAATGCCACACAGGATGGAAGAGGTGCTTCCCTTATGCAGAAATTTGAGAGTGAATTACATCCGATAGCATATTTTAGCAGGAAATTTAAGACAAACAAAGGGTGTAATGAAAGGTTAATGGCTACCATGGATAAGGAAGCTTTTGTTCTAGTTTAGTTCATTTTAAGATGTTGTTAAATGGTAACAAGGTAGTAATTCTTACAGATCATAAGCCATTATTGGATATTTTAAATAAGCCAGATCTGTCGCCTAAGAGAGCTTGGTGGCTTTTGTCAGTTAGGGATTTTAATACAAAGCTCAGGTACATAGAGGGCAGACATAATGTGGTAGCAGATGCTCTTATCAGAAGTTTCTGTGATATGGAACGGTTCCATAGAATGGAATGTGATTTTGATAGAGAAGGAACAAGATGAAGCTGAAATGTTGGCAGATGCAAAGGCATTCCTTAGAGGTGAAGTAGTTAGGAAAGGTTATAAGTGACCTTTATCGGGTCTGTAGTTTAGGATATCCTAAATTTGTTGGGTAGGAAAATTGAATATAAGTTAAGGAGTAATGAGAATAATGGAAATACGACACAGATTGTGATTCCAAAAGTCCAGATTCCAGAAGTTTTAGATATAGTACATCGCAAGTTTGATAGTTCGCATTTGAGGGTTGAGAAGACGTATAATGAGATACGTAATGAATATGTCTGGAAAAATATGTCGGTGAACGTGGAGAATTGGTGAAGGGGTGTTCGGTGTGTAATGCAATAGCAAACCAAGGGTGACTTCTGCAAAATTGGGGGCATTTCCAATCCAAACTGCTAGACCTTTTCAGAGACTGTCTACACATGGATATTTGTTTTGGGGAATTTTTTGTGAATCTGGATATGGCTATATGGTATTTGTTAGTAGTGATAGATGAATTAACAATGTGGTAGAAATTTCCCACTAACGCATAAACAGTAAAGTAAATGGTCATTATATTTTTCAATGGTTTTGCCTGTCGTTACAGGGTGCCCACAGTGCTTATTTCGGATAATGATAGAGAATTTGTGAATAAGACTTTAGTGTCTGGCAAAAGAAAATTATGGGGATACAGAAAGTAACAATCCTTCCGTACAGGCCAGAAGCTAATGGGTTATGTGAACGGGCAAACCAAAAAGTGCTTGAAGCACTTTGGACCACCATAGGTGGCAATGATAAGAATTGGGACTGGTATATAGATACAGTTGGGCATAGCATTAATACTCTGGTCATTGGAGTCTCTTCAGATGTCTCCGTTTGAGGCAGCGTTTGGTTGACAGGTACGGGGCGTGTTAGATTTGTTGCCCATACCTTCCCGTGGGGAAGATACAATTAGGTCATTAATCTCTATGGCAACAAGAGAGACATGAACGTCTAAGTAATAATCTTAAGTCAAAGTAAGAAATGTGCTCAATTACAAGTTAGGTTCATAAGTTTGAGAGTCCATTTAAGGTTTACTGAAAAGATAGGAAAAAAGGTTTGTGGTTCTAGATGAGGAAACAGGGTGATCTAGGTTAACGCATATCTCTAAGATCAAGACGACAGCGTAATTGTAAACAGCTACTGATATGG